>NC_133973.1:89256671-89376671 GCF_047716275.1 Strix uralensis
ATGGTTCTTTCTTCAGCTGCAATAACATACCATTTTATGTTACCAGATGTTAAAACTCTATAGATTATCTGACAGCAAATACTATATCAAAGACAGTTCAAAAGAAAAGTAAAAATGATTTTCATATTTTTAATCATGCCTGCAGATGGGTTAGGATAATCTGTCATAGTTCAGAAGTAGCAAAGAAAAGAAACAGGCTTGATGTAATTTGGCTCAGTGGTCTGTTTCAAATATGGTTCAGACACAATGGGAAAAACAAACAGGTCTTTGCTTGAGAAAACAGATGCAGCAGGCAAGTGCAAAATCTTACTTTGCTTGTTTCAAAGACAAAAAGCAAAAATCTAGCTTTTTAGGAGAGAGAAAGAGAGAGAGAGATCACTCCCAAGATCCCATGTAAGCTTTTCTTTTTTGAGATAACTTTCTGCGCTTCCCCCTTCCTCTTCCCACACACGCTGAATCAACAAACCCAGATGTTCACAAGAATACATCCCTCGGTACAGCCACGTCCTATGCCATGCATGTACAAGAAGAGGAGGTGCCTCACTGCAGATGCACAGGAATCCCGCGGGACCAATTGTTGCACTGCAAAGTGAGGTACAAACTGCGCTGCACACACAGCAGGGAAACTGAGTGTACTTTTTATTTCTGCATTTCTTCATGGACTGAACGCTCTTCAGGAGCCCTGAAGATCTAGAAACTTGGTGTTTACAAAAAATGTGAGTTCTGACTGGCAGCTCTGGGCATGTGGATCCCAGGTCCTTGTCTTTTTAACGACACGCTGTTCCTTCTTAATCTGGCACCACGCTGAACTAAAGAGTGGGATCTGCAAGACAGAAAAGAGCCTGATAGCAATAAAAATTGCAATCCATAATTATTATATTACCTTCTTATTTATGGAATTTATAGGGAATGATGTTTCAATTTATACCCACTCGAGCACAGTCCTGCTCATCTGCTTACCTGCTTTTCTCAGATATTTTCCTTGACTGGCACCTGTTTTATTTTCAGTCATCCTGTGATTTAAATATGTGACCACTTGAATCTGAAGAAAGCAGCAGGCTTATGTTTTGCACACAGCAACTCTTGTGTCACCTTCTCCTAGTTTAGTTACGCCTGAGTACCTCATAGCACCCTTCAACCAGCCTGTATGGAGGGGTTTAAAACAACGAATTCAGCAGGAGCACTTCAAAAAAAACCCCAAAATAAGTGGCAGGATTGGGGGTGGGATGGGGAAACAAACTGCCCTGTGCCTGACATTAAAAAAAAAAAAAAAAGTAATAAGGCAGTCCTTCGCCATAAACAATAACCTGGATGTTTACTGTGCCTGGCCGCACACCCTCAAGCGACGCCTGGGCCGCCCCCCTCCCCTGGCCGGATGGCTCCACAGCTCAGTGCCTTGGCTTAGGTGCAGTTGGAAATGCCCGAGAATGGCTCTTTGTTGATTTTCGCCTGTGCGAGAGAGCCTGGTGTTGCTGCGAAGCGAAGTGCTATTGAATTTGCTCACTCAGGCAGAACACTCGACAGGAAGGAAGGAAGCAGCCATTCTTTCTGGTCCTATTGTCTGGCCACCAGGCTTAGGCAATCAAACAGCCCTGTGGCCCGGCTGCCGGCTCCCGCTCCGGCCTCTTCTGGTGGGCCCGGGGCGGGGAGGGGGGGCAGCCGGGGACTGCCTTCTCATGGCATTTACTTTGTTTTCCCTGCGCTCCAACCACATCTTTTCACGGCTTGGGGCCTCAGGTAGCCATTTTCCAGCCCCCGGTGTTTCTCCAGGGGAAAAGGGTCGGCAAAGGGAGGGTCAAGAGTAGCCCCGGGTGGGTCGGAGCTGCTCAAAACTGCTTCTGGACTGTCACTGGGTGAAAAGAAAGTGCAGGAGCAAACTGCAGGAGCTAGTGAAGAGTCCTTCCAATGCTAGGAAATATTTCTGTGATGATCAGAAGGCACTATTCGAAGCTGTGGGCTATTTAATGACACATTTATCATTCAGGGGTAATGAAGGGTGAGGTGGAAAAGGGTGTGGGACAGAGCAAACCTTGTTTTGAAACAGGTTCATTTAAGAAGAATGCAAATACAACATGCATTTCTGATTCCCCAGTCTCTAGCATAGTTAGTTCCCTTTTCTTCCCAGAGAAAAAGAGAGGGTAAAAAACAGAGGTAAAGGGACTGTCTTTGCAAGGAAGGCTGCTGCAAGCCTGGGCCCTGCTTGTAGTAACGCCACGGGAAAAAGGCAAGTTCTCCTCCTGAGGATTCGTGATGGAGTGCAAAAGCGATAACCAGTCTAAGAGCATCCAGAGCAAAAATCTGTCTGCCATTGCATTTTACCTGCTATATTACACCCCTGCAATGTCTCAGCACTTCCAGTCTAAAATCAGGTTGTAGCCATAAATTCACTATGTGGATTTTGTGATGCCGTCTTTCTTGTTCTTACTAAGATCTATCCATGGGATAGTCCCCTACTATGGTTTGGTGGCTGGATTTGCTGTGTGTCATAGCTGCAGGCTTTTTTTGTTTCATCATGGCGGACTTTCCTCAAACAATACAATCCCGTGGCGGATCAGGTAATAGGTATGTCAGTGATGTAATTCTTAATGTTGCGTAATAGATTACACACTCGCAAATCTGCAATGTACAGCAAGATAGTAAACTCTGGCAAATGCAGAGGCTTTAGTATTCATGTAATCCTGTTTCTGCAACCCTGGGGGTGGTCTTGTGGTGGTTTAAGCCAATTAAATCCAGTCTCTGGTGCTCCCACCCATGCTGGTGTCCCCAGCTGTGTGCTCCTCATCCATCCTCTTAGTCAACCTTATTGCTTCAAGTCTTGCTTGGTCACAAGCTTGGACGCAGCTGGAAATAAGTGACAGTCCCTGAGCCTGCTCACCTGGTCACCTTGCAGAGGCCTGTGTTGGCAGAAAGGGTGGGAGGGAGCGAAATGGTGTGGTGGGGCACGGTGGAGCTGCTGCAGCCTGGGGTCGGCAAGGTGGACGTTGCCCTTTGGCACAGCACCATGCTGAGGCACTTTGAATGCCACATTCAGAACCAGAAAGATTTGCTTATACTCAAAAAAGCTTACAGGCTGCAGTTGCACTTTGTTAACTTCGACAGAAAGACACACGTTGCATTTTGGAATTTTGGCCTTGGAGTATACGCAGTTTCCCACCTTCATCTTAATAAAACCTCTGCTCAACCTGCTCACACCTACCCTGGTGTGAATCTGAAACAACCTTGATGAGTTAATGGAGTTATTCCAGGTTTACCAATGCAAGAGGCATAAATCAGCACAAATTATACATTTTTTTTTCTTTTTAACGGAAACAAGTGGAAATTACTAGAACAGAGAGACATTTGAAGCCAAGCAGAACTCTTGGGTTTGGATTTTATTACAAACTTGAAACTCAGGCCAGTTTTGATGGGATTTGTAAACGCTTTCAACAAATGTGGGCTGAGTTTCAAGTGAGGCTGGGCTCCATTGTGAGGGAATCTGGGCCAAGGTATGGTTTTGAGTGGAAAGCATATGAAACTCAGTGCATTTTCCTGATTTAGAGTCTTGCTTTGAAGTACTTGGTCCATTCAAACTTAAAACTCAAAGCAAAAACCCACATGGTGTGAGTGTACTGGAGCCAAAACTATAATAAAAAATTCCCTTGAAACTCCATGATTCAAAGCTAGCATGGCTCCAGATACTCCTTATAAGCTGTTACCGAAGTTGTTATTTTGCATATATATTTTACTTCAGAAATTTTTAAATAATCTGAAATCTTTATTAATTTCCAGATTCTTGTAAGATTGTATTAATAGCTTACTGTAAGGGCTGTAGTGGGGTGGAAAGGATTCAGGATTATTACTTTTGTTAATACCTTGTCTATGAATATACAAATAATTAATATATTTTTTTAAACTTGTCCTAAATAAGATACATCATTAGCGAGCCTACTCTACATCTATGGACTCTTTCACCATGCTCAGAACTGTCGTGTCTGAGAGCCTTCCAACAGTGCATGAAGCAACGTGAATAACATCTGTTATGTGCTGTTTATTGTCTCATCCTTTCCCTTGAGATGTAACATGTGCAATGGAGTGTCTTGTTCTGGTAGGGGTTTTTTGTGTCGTGATTTTTTTTATGATCAAGAAACCATTTCTCTGTAAATGTCTTAAAGGGCAAATGAGTGGAGGATATTACTGGTTAGAAACTGTGGAAAATTCCCCATGAGGTAGTACTGGCATATTTCTTTTTTTTTTCTCTTTTCTTTTTTTTTGCTGTTGACAGACATTTTCACTTTAGTGCAACAGTCACATACACAAGCTCTGTGCACATATTCACATAGCTAGACAGAACTGCTTTCAAACGTTTTTGTTTGAACACAGCATAATGCAATTAGCTTTACTGCCCAGCATGCCTTTGATAGCAGAAGCTATGCTACGCACCGACTTGTCTCCCCTTTACAGATGCATCAAAATTCCATATGAGCAGCCACCCAGCGACTTGACTGGCTTTTGCATTTCCAGTTAACTACTCTGAATCATAAAAGTCTGGGAAAGGATCTGAGAAGAGTGTTCCTCCAACTACTGCAACACTTCAGCACTAAGGCAGAATTTGTGTTACATGTGGAGAATCTCATGTTGGTATGTGTCACTCATAGTCCTGTGCAGATCTGTTAGACACTTCTGAGAGGGGCTGGAAGTCCCCAGCTGACTGCCTGTGGAACACCCATAGAGCTAATGGGAGGTCCACATGTGGCTTGCTGACAGGATCGGGCCCTGTGGGTTAAAGCAGTCAAAATATTTTGTGATATGAACAATAATTCCAGTACTAAGGGTCTCCTGTCTTGCACAGCTCTGTAATTAATCCTTGGCTGCTTCGGCTGTAATCCTGATGGTCCAGGCCAAGAGGAAGCAGGGGCAGGGCAGTCAGAATGGAAGTCTGGTTCTCTCACTTCTGTAGCTCGTCAGAATCAAAGTGATGGCCTCAAACGTCACCTGAAAAAGGGAACTGAATTGTTTGCAAGGTGAAAAAGAGAAAGAAAAAGGACAGCTGTGGGGATGCCATGATGAAAAGTGAAGAGAGAGCAGCAGTGAGGGAGCAGTAGTGGAAGCAGATGCACATTTGCAAAATAGTCACTGCTGCTCTTCCAAACACATTACCATCACTAGTGAGCTCTCCCAGGAATAAATGCACAGGCACATGCTTTGCTTTTCCTTCTTCTTGGAAATTCAGAGTGAAAAAACAAACATGCAGAAACTCTCCAAACTTCTACCTCCATCCATTGTTCCTCCTGGCAAGTCCTGTTAGTCCCTTCTACATATAAAGCAACACAAATTAGAGCAAGGGTTGGTTTTAAGACCGTTAGAGCAACACTGGAGAATGCTGTACTGGACAGCTGTCATAATATAGTGTCCCAAATAGAAAAGCTATTTGACATCACTTGTCCACATACACTGGTATGAGAGGTGACCCTCACTAAAAAAATCCTGTTTCTGGAGCATGTGTGCTAAGCGAAGCACCTCTCTATACCAAAGCTCTCCATAGCACAGGAGGAATGAAGAAAGCAGCATTCTCCTGATTTCTCTGGCCAGGCCCAGAACAACTGAGACTGAAGCTCAGCTGCCCTAACTGGCATAGCCTATATGTGGTTAGAGCACTGCCGAAGCAAGCACATGCTTGCTCCTCTCCCTTTCCTTGACCTTACAATTCACACAGGGCAAACCCAGGTCATAACAGAGGAGATGATCTGGCCTGTAAAATTGCTTTGGACAGAGGAGTTTGTGCTAATTCAGCATGTTTCAATTTGCTGAGCTTCACCAGGCTCCACATGATTTTTAACAGAAGTTCCACATACCAGATCCTGCTTTGTGTTGTGGAGTTTCCTTAGCACAGCTATCTACGCCTAGTCTGATAAAAAGCTGGTTCCATTACTGACTCCAAAGCTTTTTTCTGATGGCTGTTTTGATGTGAAGGCTTAGTGGACATCTGAGCTACTTGGTCTCCTTGTTGCATCTCCCTTGTTCCCTCCCCCATATGGATTGTAATGAGTTTGTTAGCTGTCATATCTTGGAGATTAAGCTTTGTGCAAGTTTTTTTCAGGACAGACATGTGTAAAGGGGCCCTTTCAGTCAGAGAACAAGTGTTCCTTAATGGCCATACACATTTTTTTGGCATGCATCCATACACTGGCAGTATGATCAAACATATCCCAGCAGACAGTAGAACAGAGATAGTTGTAGGTATAGAGACCTTGGGAGCACAGGGGAAAATATGTCATCTCTGTTTTCTTTTAGGACCTCCCTCAAGACTGAAGGCCCATAGTAAATGGTGATCCTGATGTCTGTGGTGTCAGCCTAGAGGACTGTCTGGAAAATTCCATACAAAACAAAAGGGCTGCTGAGCCGCCTTACTGACAAATTAACTTATCAGCTGGAGAAGTTTTGATTTACAATGAAATTCTCTGTTGGTTACTGAGAGTCTCCCATTTAAAATTAATGACCTCATAGCTGATGAATGATGAAGCAGGAAAGGAAGTGCACTGAAGACTGAACAAAAATCATCAGGTGAAAGGGGCACTCTGTGATTATGGAATAAAAACTAGTCATTAGGGCTTTAAAAAAAAAAACAACACAGAGTTCTGCTTCTCAGTGGTGCTAGTGGTGGATGTTTCCTTGGAATAGAAAATGACTTCCCCCCCTCAGGATCTGTGGTACTATAAAAACAGTCCCCTTCAGAACTAACTTCCAAATCTGCTAACATAATACTCCTCTGAAGAAGAATAAGAATGTTGGTTTTACAGTTAATTAAGGGTTTTGGGTCAGGAACTTGAAATATATCCATTAGGGTATGGTTTTCTGGTTAAGGAGTCATAAATACACAGTACACTTTATTAAATAGCTTGAAAAAGACTGTGTTTAAAATATGATAGATGCTTTGGTGTGTTTAGCAACAGATAAATAAACATTGAAAGAAGAGAGGCAGTTCACCTTGGCAATAACAGGGTGTGTCATTTCTTTGGAAAAGTGTATTTTGTTGTTACCCGTGTGTTCCTTTTCTTTCTCTTAACTGGTTTGAGGATGGAGGGAAACAAAATAAAGATGAAAATGGAAAGGTAGAGCAACATAACACAGGGATCTGGGGTTTCTAAAACCCCAAAAGGACTGTTACAATACAGAACTGAAAGAGTACCTACTTCTTGAAGCCTTGTGAGGTATGAGAGAAGCACCATATTAGGTGTCCACATCCTGCCAGCTGAGACAGTCATTTCAGTAAGAGGACATGGTTAGTGGGGCAAAGCATAGTCAGAAATAACTAGAAAGAGGGAAAGGAATTTGAAAGGGAAAATGTATAAAGAGACATATTCAGGTGTCAAAATCCAAAATCTCCTGTTGTAGCTCTGCCTCCAAAGACATCTCTCCAGTGTTGCAGGGGGTGGAGGAAGTGAGGGGGAGGAGAGAGAACCAGGGTCCACGCAGGTATCCTCAAACAGTGAACCACTTGTTTGTGAGCAGAATAATCTTTTAGACAGTTCATAATTTCCAGGACCATTCTTATGCTAATTCCCCAGACTTAGGAAAACCTTAAACTCCTTCCCTTGCTGAATGGAACCATTCCTCCATCAAGAGTTAATTTTAAAAAGAGAGCAAACAGAAGGACTTGATGTTTGGCAAGCTTGGGGTTAGAATGTTCCCATATACACATACACATTTAGAAGAGAAGTGTCTTAGTATTCATGATACTTGGTGACAGAGTAGCAAAAAGCTTTCAATTAAGCATGAAAAACAAATATCACAGTTTATCTCAATTCTTCAGTCTTTCATGTTCTGAAGGTATTTTTTATGTTGGGGGTTTTTTCCACTTTTTTTTGTGAGTGTCTTTCATTTCAAGTTACCCTTATTCTGGGTCCTTTTTTTCTTCCCTTTGGTCAAAGGATTTCTGAATTTCTGCCAAGAAGTTACTATGTAAAGCCTGTTGTACTCAAGAGTTGGATTCCCATTCCTGGAATCATGACTAGCAACCCCAAAATAGAGTGCATTGTTGTATCAGAAGGAAAACAAGAGAGGAAAGAAACCTTAGGAACAAACAGAGAAGGATGAAGCCAAGTGACAGTTACAGACTCTTCACAAAGCTACTCTTCAGTTAGACATTTAGATTGGTTACTGATGAATCTAATCTAGATGGTAGGAAAAACTGCATTTGAAGTATGGTCAACGCTTATAAATTAGTGTTCTGCAAAGCTACCTATTTTTGTTTCCTGTCTACTTCTGTTTAGGAACCAGCATCTTTACAAGCATTTGAGGGGCAGGACACCTTGGAATATCCTGTTTCTGGTGCAGAACACATTTTTTTTCTGAACAGAAAGTGTGACTCTTCAGCACAATTACATTGCAAATTCATTCCCTTTGGGAAAAAGAATCTGTGCAAGGGGGAATTAAATAGAGAGTAAACTTTTTTTTTTTTTTTTTGTAATGGTAGTATAAGCAAATGGGTTAGCAAAAATATTGATGTATCAGCAAAGAAATACTGAGACTTTACAAAAAGATTCCATGATAATGGAATCTTTCAGGAGACATTCTTTGCTAAAATATTTCCAGGAAACATCTTTTGTTAAAGTATATTACTGAATCTGCATCCAAAAATTCTTTACCAAGTTATCATCTCATCAACTTAATATGTTATGCATTGCTTTTTGCTGATTTTCATCACACAGAAGTTTAAATGTCATAGGTATAGCAGCATTTGATCCTATAATAGTAATCATTATTAACAACAGAAAGTTTAAAAGCAGGGAGAGCTTGACTGGAGAAAACAGAAGAAATTTTGGGTTGGCAAACAATATTATATCTTCTTTGTAAGGCAATGGGATGGAGAGAGGCTGATCACCATTAAAAAGGTTCTACTAGTAAATTGTATCAAAATGTGTTCTTGGGAAGACTGAGTTTGAATCAGTTAAAGAATATGAAAATGGGAGGAGGTGCCTAGGAAGGTAAAAATATTTCTGTAAACTCTGTGGAACTTTATGGTGGTTTTAAGATTTTCCCTTTTCCCAGTAGGACTTTCATAATGACAGCAGGAGGGAACTCAGTTTCTCCTACACCAAAAATATTAAAGCCTTTCACTTGAATTAAAAGGATGCTTCTTAAGAATGTATGTTTTATGACCACAGTGGACAGGGCTGTTTCTGTCCATTTAGTAGCTTATGATGAATTCATTGACTGCCTATAATATACACAGAAACAAATTCCTGCTTTTAGTTTAATAAAATGTGATTAATATTGATTAAGATGTTCATATGAGAAGAGACATGAGGCAAGACCAGATAAGAGAAGACATTGATTTTGGCCTCTGCTTTCAGTGGGTGTCAGCACTACAGTGTTAAGCTTGAGAAACTGTAAACGTCTGAATATAGAAGTGACAATCCACCCCGGGAAAGTTCAGCCCCTTTAAAGTGCATCAAAATTGTGCATCAAAAACCAAAGACAGTCTAAAATCATTAATTTCTTTGTAAGTGTCGGCCTGCAGCATTTTTTAAAAATATATATATATGTACATATGTGCAATATAAAATACATGTTAAAATCCAGTTGTAAAATATGTTGGAATTCCCAGGCTAGAAGTACGTGGTGACATCTCAACTATCCAATGGGACACCTGATTTGTCTCTCTACTTTAGGTAACCAGTGAAGCAGTTCCACAATATGTACTTTGTAAGGACACTGTCAACAAAAAAGAAGGGATAGCTTTGAGCACCTATGAAAGATTTTAGCTGCTGAGGCTTAGGTATCCAGTTTGGGACCTTAATGTGGGGGCACTCAGATTCTCAACCTGGATGTCTTCAAATATACTATATAGAGACTTTAACACTTACTTACTTTTTTGAGTATACTGTCTGCTCCAGCAGACAGCTAAAACGATCAGTTGCATGCTTGCATTAGATAAACTGGAACCTCTCCTGAACTATCTGAATGACAAGTTTTTAAAATGACATCATAAGGATTTTTTTTTAATCCTGCTAAAGGTGTCGTGAGGCCAGAAATACATATTTTTTCTTTTTCTCCTCTAAGTGGTAAGGAAAAGGCGGGTAGAAGACTTAAATATAAGTTCAGTTTATGGCTTTACAAAGCTGAATCCACATATAAAGCAGAAAGCTTTACCAAGTGGACATGCACAAAGTATTCCTACAAAAAAATTCCATATGGAGTTGTCTGGCCAAAACACGATATAAGACAGTACCAGTGAAATCAGATCACAAGGGACACACTGTTTTATTTTTCTAATCCATGTTGGTGCATATTCAAGACTAATGAATATAAAGCGCATGTGTGTCTCTAAATAAACTAGTGTGTTTGTATTTAAAAATGTGACTATGTCAGTTTCTGTAATTAGATCCTTTAGCATCTGTTATTGATCATTCCTGCACTTCTTTAGCTTACATTTGTGAATCAAGTAAAATGCGGAATGTTACCATACAGAAGAGCAAAGCTAAAGAAAACATCTATCATGTTCAGCATTACAGGACCAGACAGTCATGCATGGTTATCAATCTAATTTTCTCTTGGGCCGCAACATAAAAATCTCTGACATCTGCATAAAAATGGTGCTTGGGCACTTGGTGCCACATGATCACAAGGAGAGGATGTTCAGGCAATCGGGACAGCAGGTTAAAACTAGGTTTGGTGTGAGAGTTCACAGACACTCCCTGCTTTAGCACAAACTTGGACTGCCATTTTTCTCTTAGGAATGACAGCATGCTACGAGAATGTGGAAATGAATATAACCCGATTCAGAGTGAGATTTTTCTCCTGAGCAACATATTTGCTTTACTACACAGGGAGCACAGGCATACTGATTTACACTATGCAGTGCCTTATTCTGCACTGATTTGTGTCAAGCTTAGGTGTGTTACATTCAGCTGACCTGCCAGATGCACCTAGCAAAGGCATTGTGTTTATATCTCTCCAGAGATGGGATCCAAAATAAGGCAGATGTGGACAATACAAGTACTGACTCCCTCTTTGCTCTCTTGAACCTAGCTTCAACAGTAGCTGTAGTGGACAGAGCAATATATCAAGTATCAAAGGCTGTACGTTTGTAACTTTTAGGTAGGTTATGTTAAAATCATTCAAGCTTCCCACAGATAGTCTCAAAATTGGAATGGTTTGATATGGAAGAACTGAACTCCATGAAACTTAACTGTAGGACAGAATCCCAGAAGAAATGACGAAATGTAAATAAAAATGAGTCAGTTTGGACCTGATCCTCGGGGTTCTTTCACAGCTGTATTTCTTCATAATCCTCACATTTTAAATGTAAAGAATTCATAGTAAGTTGAAGAAGGGTACCAGAGATTTGATGTAGTATATGCAAATGGAATGAGAAATGTCTCTCATAGTCCAAAGCAACCGAGGGATTTGATTCAGAATTAACGGAGTGAAAAATAATCATAAGAATTTTCATCTGGTTACTGTTGCTAATGATAACAGACACTGGTACTCACGTGTCTCAGATAATATGTTTGAGAGTATGACAAGCATGTCCAAGAGAATCAAAAAGAGAAAAAAAATCACATCTATTATAGATCAATAATCAAAAGAGTGAATAATATGTCAGTGCTAACATAGAAGGCAAATTTCACAGAATCACAGAATCACAGAATCTTCAAGGTTGGAAAAGACCTTGAAGATCATCTAGTCCAACCATTAACCTAACACTGACAGTTCCCAACTACATGTCAACATTCTCAACTACATTCTCAACATGTCCCTAAGCTCTATGTCAACCCGCCTCTTGAACACCTCCAGGGATGGGGACTCCACCACCTCCCTGGGCAGCCCATTCCAATACCTAACTACCCGTTCTGTAAAGAAATACTTCCTAATATCTAGTCTAAACCTTCCCTGGTTCAACTTGAGGCCATTCCCTCTTGTCCTATCACTTATTACTTGGTTAAAGAGACTCATCCCCAGCTCTCTGCAACCTCCTTTCAGGTAGTTGTAGAGGGCGATGAGGTCTCCCCTCAGCCTCCTCTCCTTCAGACTAAACAACCCCAGTTCCCTCAGCCGCTCCTTGTACGACACGTGCTCCAGACCCTGCACCAGCTTCGTTGCCCTTCTTTGGACACACTTGAGTAATTCAATGTCCTTTTTGTAGTGAGGGCCCAAAACTGAACACAGTAAAGCTTCCAAACTGAAATGTATGTAAACCACTATGGTTTTGCTTTCCCAGATCTAAAGTACGCATTACAGCCAGGCAGATATAGTCACTTGCTGTTGCGGTTCTAACAATTTTTACAGAACTGTAAAGACAGCAGTATAAATATGAATATAGGCTACAGTCCAGTCCTCTTAATTTTGATTCCATATTTCTACCTACAGTTTAAGCATCTTCAAAGCCCTTTTACAGTGCAGTGATTCTCTTTGATACAGGGAACCTGGGCATTAGGGGCAATCCATCCCTGGGGATCTAATGCTTGGCTTAAACTAGGCCCCCCCGTTTTGTGGATGGGATCTCATGTCACTTATCATTTTGGCAAGTGTGAAAAGATGCAGTCCTTATCAATCATAGCTGCATAAGGCAGCAAATAATGAGGTAAAAAGATCTAACAAGGAGTTTGTTTTGTCAAGGATGTGGATGCAAAGAGCTATATGGACATTCAAGTTGTTTGGAGTCCTTCCCATAGATGACAGAAAAAACAAAATCCTTTTCAAAAATGCTAAAAGCTCCAAGTTCCCTCTGTCTAGCTCCCAAAACCCACCAACATCCCCCAACAACCTCTCCTATTGTCAGGCTTGTCAATTGCCAGGCTTGCAAACATAGTTCTACTACTATGTCTTGTACAACTCCTTGCTAGGGGTAACAAGGTTTCTCTTTCGCTCCTGAGACACATTGATTTTCTCTCTGAGAAGCGTTCCAGAGAAGGATTGCATCAGCCACTGAGTATAGAGTGTGTTGTAAAACAGCTCTGTCCTATGGTGTTTTTCCCTCCACAGTCAGTTCCAGTGGAGATATCCACCTCCTTTGACACCCTACAAGGGGTGCCCATACTTGCCCTTCACACAGCACATTTTATGGAACCTCATGCATGAAGCAAAAGAGGGTGATAAATGTGTTGTCACTGCAAAACTATGGAAAGTCAGATGTAAAGTATGAAAATATACGGTTGTTTGAATTTAATGTCAGTGTTAGTAACATAGAAAATGCTTCTCTGATTCTGTTATTTGTATTTTATATTACTGCATTCAATAAATCTCTCTATTAATGAAAGCTGTAAAGCACTTCCAGATGGCCAGCCTTCTGAACACAAAAATGGGCTGAACCTCACAGTTTTGCAGAGGAATTCAGGTTCATCTGTTGCAGAAGACACAGAGCCTTTTTCCTAAACTTGTCCCAGTAACATGCTGGGACAAACAAATGCAATATGAAATGTAAGTATCAGCCCCTGGCTCGACAGATATTCTAACATTTACATATAATTAAGGGTGTGGCTTGGGAGGGCAGAGGTAATCAGGCAATGAACATTATTAAGAGAGCTAATCCTTTGCTAAAGCGATGTTAGCCATTTGTGTAACCTCATTGGCATTGTAGTAGAAGCACATCACAATGTTGTTAAAGATCTTAATTCTTTGCCCCTGACAGTGTAAAACAGCTCATGGGTCATAGAGTTTGGAGAAATGTTGTACAATCCTCATATGAAAAAAAAGAAAAGGATTGTACCTCAGATTAATTTTACCTAAGTTACTTCTGAAATACTCAGTTTGAGATGTAATAGAAGATTCACTGCAGGTCTACTTCTTTTCTTTTTTACAACAGAGCTGTAATCGCAATGAACTAAAGGAACAGAGGCATGACAAGATCATAAATGAATTATACTCAGAGACCCAGATATGTGTGTACCTAGATGTCTTAAAGAAATATGACACTTTTCACAATTTTCAGGATCTAAATAAATGAGCCTTATTCAGAGCCATAAACATCACTGGTAAGCTTAACAATGTGGGATTCACAAACTTCAGGTGTCTGTATCTGAGGCAGTTACCTAAGATTCCCATAAAGCCAACAGAGAGAAATAGGTCCATTAAGGATAAGAGCCATTTGACCTATTTTCATCGTCTATTTTAGGACGAGATGAATCATACTCTAGAAGTGCTTATTTCATTTCATTGAACATAAATGAGGGCACAGGGAGACTACTTCAGATGTTAACTACATCTACACTATGATTTATGCTGATTAATATACTGATGTCTATATTTGGTCAAATGAACCCAAATCACCTTGACTTCTCTTGGTTTTCAATTAAGCACAATAAAAAGGTTTGTTTAGGGGAATGTCTTATTTCTTATGCAAAAGACACTGTGAAAAATAAGAAATAAGTGAGACTAAGGTCTAATCAGGTGCCTGTTATGGTTTACATGCAGAGTAATTGGTTGGATTGGTAATGTACTTGAAATACGAGAAGGAAGTCTGATGGCACATTCTTCCATCAGTGAGACAACATTTTCCTTCAACAGAGAGCTATGAATATATGTGAATGTATGATTTAGTTGTTTATACAGGCAAAAGTGTAGTATGGGATGTCATCTGGGATATTTTAAAGGGGAGAACGCAGAGAAAGAAGCTCTTTTAGCTTCACTGACATAGTCCTATGTCAAACAGAAATTACTCAATGGCTGCAAGGAAATCTATGTCTTACATTGGTATTTCAATAAGCAGAGGAAGTCCTACATTTGTGCGGCATGTAAGTTGCATTTAGATATATATATATACATGTATAATATAAATATATAAATGAAACAAGCTAGAAAGAGCAAAGAATTAGGATGTGAAGAGTCCTAGTTTCAGTTCCTTTCGCGAGAACTTCTGTTTTGACAAACAGGTGGATACTATACACAAGTAGTATTGCTATTTGTAGAGCATGTGAGTGTGGTGGTGTATGCATGTATATTTATGAAAATAAAAAAGAATGTATAATCTGCCATATAACAGAAAATAATTATTATGTCCCACATTGCTGGTGATCAATTTGAAGTTCAGATGGCTATAAATGTTTTTTATTTAATGCTTTGGTTAGAGCAATATTATTATTAATTTTATTTTATAAAAAGCTCTTCAAAAGACACCAAGGACAATTAACCTCCTCTTACTGCCTACTCCCTTTTCATCAGCTGAAATCCTTGGAAGGCTTCCCACATCCATACTTTGCAGTCTTCCAGATTTGTATTTTGGCATTGACACTTATATCTTACATTTATGTCTTTTACAGCCCTCACGTATCAGTGAGAATATGAACCTTCCAAAGGTTTGGTTTTTTTGGTTGTGGGGGTTTTTGTGTTTGAGGTTTTTTTGAGTAATAATATATTGTTAACAACATTGTATTATTAGCAACATAACATCCTAAAAATACATGTCTGAGACATCCAAGTATTATAGAGGTGCTAGGCCAGACATGTTAAGCTCCTTCCTTCCCCCAGGAATATCCTCTGGTCTGCAGTGAGAAGTAGGCATCCAATTATGCCCAAAAGCGAGCTTATTTACAGCCACATCAGAAGAAGGCAAATTTGTTTTTGCTAGGGTCTCCATTGGTAGGCTCTGAGTCATCACACACTCTCCTCTGTTTCAGCCTTTCTCTACCCTGCCCTCTACCCCTCTGGATATCGTCACTAAGACCCACAGAGGAGGCTTTTTCCTCCTCGTACCTTTACCATTTCCTCCTCTGAGGCACTGTGGTGCAGGTGGCTATATGCTGGGAAGTGGCCAGTGCAACAGTGTGCTCATGGCAGTGGGCAGTTTGATGGCACAAAATTTTGCTTCCTGTCCCAATAACTTCAGCACAGCTTCAACCACAGTGATACCATCATTAGTTTAACTCTTGTGGTTAATGTTGCAAATCAAATCTGGCTCAGTAAACAGCCCCCACAGTGTTGGCTCACCTCCTTAAGATTCCTCCTTAAACCCCCACTTTCAGCAGCTAGCTTTCTGTCAATATGCTCTAGGTTGGCACAAACGACCTCTCCTTACACCTGTGATTGTATCAGAAAAAAGACCAAAATAAATATTTACAGTGTACACGTAAAAAGAAAAGGGCTGTTTTCCCTTTTCTGTCATTGATTTCCTCTGTTCCTCATTTACTGGTCCTGCTCTATTTATTTATGATATTGTGTCTAACTTAGATTGCATTTCACTGGCAAAAGTCTTTGTTTCTTTGCTGTGGTTGTTTGTGCTAGTCTGGCATATGATGGCAAAGAACAAGGAAAACAAACCCACAGAGAACAGTCTAGATGAAGCAGTAGTAAAACCATGAAAATTGGCTGAAGGACTCAGATGAAGATAGTCACTAAAATGACTGTTAAACTCCTTTTTTAAATCTATTGGGTTTCACATTTCATAATGCCTCTTTAGAATGGCATGTGCTATCCTTTAACCCATTAAACACGTAAAAAAAACCCCACAAACTAGCCCATGGGAGTGTGTAGAAAAGATCCAATTAAAATTAGGTTTGTTTTCTTCTAAATGTTTAAAAAGTAATAGACTTTTATTGCTGTTAAGAGAGTTTCACATTTTTCTCCTAAGTGATTGCAGAATTCTTGTTATGCATAGAAAAATCCAGAAGCAATGGTAAACAGCATTTCAAATGAAAAATTCTCTCTTTCTTACACTTATACCAATTTTTTAAGAAGAGTTTGGCTTACCTGTGCTATCTTATATGTGCTCTGGAAAGCTGGATTTAAGAAATCAGGCAGAACTGGGTCCTCTCCTCATTTGGAGACCAGTAAGTCTTCTATTTATAGAGGACTTTTATATCCCCAAAGCCCCAAGAAAACAAGAGTTCCTTACTGACAAGAATAGACTATGCAAGATACACTTTTGATGGGTACAGAATTGAATTGAATTGAATTGAATTGAATTGAATTGAATTGAATTGAATTGAATTGAATTGAATTGAATTGAATAATAGTGATCAGGAAATAAAATCCCGCTAAAAAGTTGAATCATTCATATGCTATAAAGTGGTGGTTGGTCCAGTTGTGTTTGTTTATACTCTGAAATATTCTGAATTCACATGTTTACAAGATGGATATGTTTCAAATGCAGGGTAGTCCCATACGTTACTGGCAGCATAGATACTGTGTCTAGCAAAGCAAGTCTGTAAACTGCTGATTGCCACAAGCCAGGAGGGCACAAGGGGAAGGTTTTCTCTCTACTTGCATTCCTTACCTCTTTTTTTAAACATCTCCTACTAACAAGAAAAAGAAGCATACTGGGATAAACAGACATTCATGTATGACT
Organism: Strix uralensis; assembly: GCF_047716275.1. Taxonomy (NCBI): domain Eukaryota; kingdom Metazoa; phylum Chordata; class Aves; order Strigiformes; family Strigidae; genus Strix; species Strix uralensis. Next base: position 89,273,935 of record NC_133973.1, read on the forward strand.
GGTCTGATATTCAGCGTTCTCATCACAAGGAGTGAAAGCCTTTGAAAGCTAACGGCTCACTCTGTCCTAAAGGAAACCCTTCCTGAGTGGAGGGAGCTACATCTGCCTGCCTTTGCCTTTATCTACTCTGCGGCTAATGGAAGACATCGGTTTCCTGTTCTGTCAATCTTGCTTCTCAAGCAGACACTGGATTCACTTTAATCAAAGCCACAAACTTTTAACAAGGTATACACAGAATGTTCAGCATGTCTCTCTTGCCTGTACATACGTACTTTACCTTTCACAGTTGTGTGAGGGCCAGGTGCTGAGAAGGTGAAACCCTCCTATCATTCCACTGACTTCAATAACCATGCTGATCTATACCAGCTGAGCTTTTGCTCTGCAACTTACATTTTCAAGATTCTCACATATATACATCTATAACTGGAGAAATAGTGAGCTTCTGATTTTCTTCCATTGAAACAAATAAACATATTTACAAGGTATTTTAAAATAAAGTTTTGCTTGCTGCTTCTTTCAGAACAACTTTCTATCACTGCTGATGTATTTTCTTTTATTTATACTTCAAAAAAATATTTTAACCTTGTTCTTGATTGTTGGCATGATGTTTTAATGTTAAAAAAGAACAGAGATCCATTTATTTGGATAGAACTCCATCAGGCTTTGAATTACATGGATTTCTATCTATTTTGGGTATTCTCAGTATGACCAGAAATGGAGGACACAGATAGTGATGGCAAATAAATCTGAATGTAAGAAGACAGATGAAATGTTGGTCCTATTTATAGTGACACTGTTACCTTTAAAATGCCAGAATTTAAAGACTTAAATCACTAAGCTTCACATGCTCCCTATTTAGGGCAATAACTCCTTCTAACTCTAAAGTATGACACAGACAAGATCTCTTAAGACCTCAGGGCACTTGTAACTTGAGTATCTTGCATGTCCTATGGCTTAAGTCTTTATAGATTACTTACAAAGATCAGATAGTGCAAAGAAATTGAGAACAAACCCTGTTCACTTTGATACTGTTTTCATACCAAATGAGGAAACTAAAAGTTTCCTCTTTGAAAACCACATGAGTAGAATATAGGTTGCCCGTGTTATAAAAACAGCAGAAGTTGTATTACAAAAGTATTTTAACAAAGAGTTCATCATTTCACCAATTTTTTGTAATTTGACTTGTAAATTTTTAGCTCTATATAAGAGAAAAGAGGCAAGAGGAAAAACCCTCTAAAATGTCTTAAATTTGGTTAGCAGAAAAGTTACAATAGAAGCTAACAGATGAATAAAAAGGCTTTGAAGAATTTTTTGAGGCCAATAAAATTTAATCTTCTTTCACTGAAATGCTAACAGTCATGATTAAAAAGTACAGAGCACGAATGCTGTCTTACCCTGGCAAAAAAAAAAAAAAAAGTATGAAAGTGTTCTTCTATTCCCATTTTCAATGTCATATTCATAATAATCATAGCTTCAACCACAAGTTTTGCTGCTCCTGATTTAGCAAAAGCAAATACACTTGCCTCCCCCAATTTATCAGGAGTAAATATTGCATATCAAGCACACACATAAAACAAATATCCGGTCAAATGGAGGAGATGGGAATTGTTCTGCCAATTAGTAAATTATTCAGTGCTGGTAATGTTGCAGTTATTTTACTGTTGCTAATTGCCCAGCTATATTTACCAAATACCAAAGAAGAAAATAAATAAATAAAAGATGCTCTGAATCACTGGTCTGTCTGAACCAAACCATCAAAGCATGCTGTTGTGTTTGAGTTAGTTCCTCCAGAAGTATAAAAATCCTCTTGCTGGAAACTTTGATGGTAGATGGTAATGGCTTCTGTTCTCTAAATGCTTACGCACATATGTACATTTGCTCAAGTAAATAGTCTATGAGACTGTGTCCATGAATAATGTGACAGATATAGAAAAGTGTAGGCCTGACTGACTCCTCCAATGTTTACAAAAACCTTAATGTCTTGCAATCGTTGTTAAAAGGTAGACAAATTTAGATATTTCTGACATTAAATCTAATGTTAACTACCTCACTCTATGTTGTATCATTGATACGGACATTCAACATTTCATGCAACATAAATCAATACAGTCTGTGCCTTTGTTAATTTTCATATTTCATGAATGTTGAGGTTTTCAGCAGTATTCATGCAGATTTGTTTCTCAGTGTAGATGATTTTTAAGATCTTTGAAAAAAAAAAGCCTCAGCTAAACCGAATCAGCGGACATGCAAAACATAAATACTAGTCCAATGTTTGTCTATTCCACTGACATCTAATCTGTCTGATGCAGTTTAAATATTTTTACTTATCTTTCTTTTTACTTTTCCTTTTGAAAAATAGAGCACGGCAACACTTTTCCTTACTGAATTTACAGATTTCTTTGTGACCCTTGCCACCTCTTTCTCACTCTGCTTTCCCTTCCCTGCCCTCCACATCTGCCCTCCACCTTTACCATACTTGAGGTTGCCATGAATGCTGATCTCCTGGTCTGCTTCCTTGCCCATCACCAGGGAACTCTCAGTTTTTCTTTAGCAAGTGAGGCTATGGGTATCTGACTTCAAAATGAGGCAATAGAGCCTGTGAGGTTGCAGTGGGAAGGAACACAGGGAAGGGGGACCATCAACCAGCTGGATGAGGTCGAGGCAAATTTTGTTCCCTGGGAATCAGTAGATCTTACTTTGCCTGTCCTTAAGTACAAACAACATTGCTTTTTTTTCCCCTTGTTTTTTTTTTTTTTTCATTTTTCCTGAACTCATGTCACTTAAGAAGAGCTCATTTGAATACATCTGATCTTATCAACAGGAACATGGGCTAAGAGCAGTGTTAGATTTGTGAAGGCAAATTTTTCCTGCTTGGCTCAATACTTACAAGTCCTTATATCACAAGGGCACAGATGTAGACTGATGGCACCCCATCAAATGCTCTAGAGTATTGTTTTGTATCAGCTGTGTGCAACAGTTAATGCCCTTCTTCCCATGGTACTCAAATGGTCAATTTAAAGCCATTTTCTAACATGCAATGGCACCAGTGCCTGTGAGATCAGTAATGGTACACAAGAAACATTTTAGTCTTAGGTAACCAGTTCAAATCGAGCCTGGGTTGAACATGAATCTTGTAAAATAGCTGTTTAGCTGGCTTATGAAGTGATGAAAGGAGGTAGTGTCACACTGATTCTCGGTAGACAGGTGTCTACGTGGTGGAACAACGGATGTTACTTGGCATACTTCATGGCACTCTCAGAAGACAACCTCAAGAATAAAATAGTGATCTCCTCAATGCTAGGAGTGTTACCCTTGAGTTAAAACATGCCAGCAGGGTGATGTGAGGAAGCATAAGCTGGTTTGCTTTGTGCTGTATCTCTGTAAAGCTTGCTTTAGCTGCAATTGTATACCTCCTATGAATCCTGGATAGGATAGAAGAAAACCAGATTGTGCAGCTGAGTGAAAGCCTCCTTCTTTTGTGCGTCCATTAAGACAGTGGAGTTCATTTGAAATACGTTGGCTTACATGCAAATCAGTAATGCACAAGGTAATAATATAACATAAGGAATGGAAATAGAAAAACAAAAAAATATTTTGGATCCAATATTTCATTTGAATCTAAATTAATCTTGGTGATCTTTTAGTACATAATATACCGAGAAAGGCAATGAGTATATTAAATTACCTACAGACAGTCCACAGTCATAAAATGTTCAGAAGAAAGTACTCCTTTTGGCATTTCTACTTCTTATTTCTTCACTGGCTCCATTAAGATACAAAAAATAGAATACAAATGTTTTAGTCTGACAATGAAATCTTTGATGACATTTAATTAAATAATAAGGGACACAAGCCAAGGAAAATATTACAGCATAACATCACAATAAATTCGTCTTGCATTTAACATTACTTTGACATGAGAGAGAAACACATTGGGGGAAGAATTTTTCCAAAGCACCTTTTCACTTTTGATTTAAATTTAAGATGCCTAAACCTACCTTTCTAAGAAAACTCCTGTGGACATGGAGCTTCTCTTGCACTTAGAGTTAACCAGGATCAGATGCCTATCAGTAGCACTTCTCTAGTGTGTGAAAGTTTGCAAGATTCAACCTTTCGTCCATAGTTATTTAAAACAATCCTTTACACATCGTTTATATTCAGGGTTGAATCAAATTGGCACTGAAAATATAACCAAGAACAAATGTAGTTCAGCTAGTTGTCATCTACTCCTACTTTTTGTTCAAAACTCACAGGGATGCCAATGCTATGTGTGACATGAGTTGTGTATGTCCCCTTCTGAGAAATATGTGTAATTCCTAACTGAACAGTTAGCTGCTCAGAAAACCATTTTGTGTTCTTATTTGAATTATCTCTTCCGCTTGTCTATTTGTTCCTGTACTGACTCATAAAATTTTTAACAGGAACAAATATGATAAGAGTAATAGGCAAGTATGTGTATATACATATGTCTCTCTATATACATGCAGTATATGGACTCACTGAGACTATTTTGGCTGCTGGACAACTTTCTGTGGTATTAATCAGGCATTACATTGATTTTGATTGCATTCTTATTCTGGAAGGATAATTTGCTGTTGTACCTCAGACATTTTTAAACAACAAGACTTGTATTCACAGAAAGGCATAATGGCTTTATTGACTATAATATGTTATCAAAGTGCAACACAGAAGATAAATTATGTGCACAAACAGTGATTATATATGTTTCTCATGTTCTAAGGGCTATTTCTATGTGCTTTTCATAAGGGTAAATGCTTTCTAGAGACAGCTCCATCTATACATGTATTTAATTTTACTTTCCTCTGTAGTTTAGGACCTATTTAAACGAATAATGATGGAAATTATCTAAAGCCTAACAGGGTGACTGATATCGATCTATGCAGAGGGGAATTTCATCAGCTGGGAAGGGTAGAAGAGGAGGAAACACCCCATTATAATTGCACTGTGCTATTATTATAATGTTGAAGAATGTCCATGTCTTATGACAGAGAGGTGGCCAGGCAGCTGCACAGCCCCTTTTCAATTCCCTTTCCTTCTCCTGATCAGTGTGGCAACAAGCTACTGTCATGTAGCCGGATCACTCCTGATTACAGTCTTAGGTTTCAGACTGCCTTTGAGCATGTATATGTCTCATTTTAAAAGGACCCTAATGAGCATGATTCTTACACAGACTTACACAGTTAAATTTTGAAATATGCAGGAATTGTGAACATTTGGCATTTCTGGTAATCAGGCTTGATGGGCCACAAGTACAATGAATAAATTATTTTAATTTCAGCAGTGTAAAATCAAAACTCCTATATGGTCTGTAGGTTAATAATTTAGACTAGGAAAGCTCTCCCTATATATAGTATCGATGTCTGCATTTGACTTAGTTGTTTTAGGCCTTTATTGTCAACAAACAAACATTTCCAGACAGTCATTCTGCTGACCTATTTTAGTTATAATTATTTTAAGGTAAAATGAAAAGTAGGTGAGATTGATCCCACCTGTAGTTTTCCAGCTTAGGGAAAACTGCTTTTTTTAAGACCAAGAATGGTCAGTCTTTCTTTTATTTCACTTTTGTTTACTTCCATTTGCTTAACTTATATTGTACTTAGTGTCATGCAAACACACAAGAAATTTCTTTCCTCCCCCAAAAAGTTGTGTTTTGTTTTAATAAAAAAGCAGACAAAAGTTTATACATTGTCTATTATATGCTGGTATGAGCTGGAGGTGGTGCAGTACTTGAGATAGCAAAACAGCATAAAAATGATTTATCACAAGTTAGTATTGTATGAAACCTCTTGATTTATCATCCGAGTACTTCATTTAAACTACAAATAACTTCTTGCACAACCACTGGCTTTAAGTCCTAGGAATGTGTATGTACATGATGAGATAAAAAGAATTATTATAGTATTAACTGTAGGAAATAAAGATCAAAGGTTACCGTCATGACTCTTCCTGAACTAAAACTATGCTTTGCCTCAAAGTGATACCTCAACTGTCCTGAAAGTGCAATGAACAATACTTAAGGCGATATTTATATTGGCACTGGTTTCTCTTTAGTAGTTTTGTATAAACTTAAATAAAAGTTTCCTTCAACAAGTGCTCAACATTCAAGGTATTACATTCTCCATACAGTTTGTAGCTGATTTTTTTTTTTTCAATCCAGCTATCAAGTTTACATGCAGTTTCCTCAAAAGCTGTGTGTTTCATCTTTCCTGGTGTCATTTTTGTAAGAGCAGAGAGGACTGGAGGTGAAATAGAACTATTCAAAATGTTCTCTTTTTCTGTTGTTACATTGAAGCATCTTTATGCTTTTCTAATACACAACCAAAATTATGAGAGTGGAACTGGAATCATAGCAACCCAACAATCAGAAAACATTTCTTTCTGGTTCATGAGAAAAATCTTTGCACAAATGTCAGAATTAATGTACTTAGTCAATACTAAATAAAATGCATTCAATAAACTTGGCAATAGACTACTTCTAAGTGCATAAATACTAATTTGCCCCTGTAAGTGGCCTTTGCTCTCTCAAACAGCTATACAAATTATTCTTTAGAATCTCTCCACAGATAGCTCATGAACTCAATGACTACTGTTCAAGTGAATTGTTATATTCGGCTCTTTCTTGACAGCCAGCCAGCTTGAAAAAAAAGCAAATAAATTCCTGTGCAGACCAATCTTCCAGCCTTTTTAAATGGGAAGTGATGGCTAAGGGTTACATTGGTTGGGACATGAATCTTTTTAGAAAGCAGCAGTACCATGGACAAGCACCACACTGAGACTGGACACTGACGCTGTTCCAGTTTTAACTCACTTTGGTCCCGTTGAAACCTTTCTTAAGGTTCACATATATGGAGGAGAAGAGTTTTCTACTATCTACTTGCAACTGTTGGGAAATACATATCTAGTTATTGTTTTCCATTTAAAATGGTGTCATTCTGAATTTTTGGTGCTATAACAAAAAGTGTAGCCTGCTCCCTGCGTCCCAAAAGTTAGTCCAGAATCACTGACACAAGGCAGTTCAGGACTTGGACATCAGCACTACAGAGCAAGGCTGCGGAAAAGAATACAGCTGTAATGTAAGTTGCTGAAATGAGCACATGGGTGCAGAGCAGCTGGCTGAAACAAAATCCAGACAAGACACATGTGGACGTGGTGGGAAAAGGAAATTTTAAAAAAAAAAAAAAAAGCCTCGGACATCACCTCTTTATAACATCAAAGTGGTTCTCAACTTTTGCTTCCTTTTGTACTCATTATTGCTTTCAGATATGCATTATTAGTCTCTGTTCTTCTACACAGAGGCTTTCTTAGCTGTTGTGAGCCATACACTCTTGTCACCTACTGCTAGATTTTCCTCAGTACAGTCTACTTGGGGAAGGTGAAGGATGTCACTGAAAAGTTCTAGGTTTTCTGATATGTGGTACAGCATAAGACAACACAAAGAACAATGATAGCCTTCTTTACCAGTGATCCTGGTGTTCAGTATTCAGTGTCCTATGTCCAGACACCACAGAAGATGCCTCTGGGTCTGGAGACAGAAAAACTCCACTCCTCATTTACAGTCTACAGCTGTGGGGAGTCCTCATCACCACTGATTTCATCTAACTGCAAGGAAGTTGCATTTACCTCAGTGACAGGTGAAGGACTACTTCTCTGTAGATAAGGAAACAGAAAATGAAGAAAGCAAAAATGTCCTGTCCACATCCATCTCAAATATATTACAGCTCAATTTTCAAAACCTCCTTCTTTTCTTTCTTCCAACTCCCTGTTCCACAGGAAAGTGATTACTCATTTTTTTCATAGGCAGTTTTTGATGTGTTAGGAAAGACAGAAAGCAGATAGAGAACTCTGGCTTGTCCAGGTGACTGAGAAAACATGTGGCCCCTCTTGGATAGAAAGGCAAAGGGAAAAACAGGAATTCTTATGATTTTTGGGAGAAATAAAACAGAAAAGTGTACAAAAAACTTCACTCATTGCACAGATGAGAGAATAACTCAGGAGGAGGAAAGCTATTACAACCTTTCCCCGGGGACAAGAGATCAGCTATCACACTCCTTACCCGTCAAATGCATTGAATTGATCTGAATCAATAAAACTTTCAAATTCCAATAGATCAAAACAGATTCCTGATGTTTAGTCATTTCTTTAGTTTAAATTGACAGATCATTTGTTTATTTTGAGGGAAGAAAGGCACTTTATTTTTTCCTCCTACTTATGAAAACTTTCATACAGGCATAGATGCATACTGGAGGTCTTCCTCACTCTTAATTCAATTTCTTTTCTTTATAAATACCCTTTCACTCTTTTTCTTTCTATTTCTTTTTTGGAAGATAAAATTTTCTCCATTAAATATGTGCTCTGTCACTAGCACATATTTCCCTAGCTGATGAGATCAGATAAAAGCAGGTGGGAAGCTGAGCTGACTGTTGTCTACCTGGTCAAACATTCATGGTGTTACTGACTGCTTTTGTCTTTTGACACAATATAACTAATGTAGAGGTTTACTGTTAATCCTTCCCATTGTGTCCATATGTTTGCTTTCTGAAAACAGCTGTACCATATTATAAGCAAAATGTAGTTTAAGAGGTGTACTTGCCTACTTGTGAGAACTCAACTTTGTTGTTGCTTTTCCAGAGTAGATAAGATAAAAAAAATCCTATTGTCAAATTATTTTGTACAAATTCTTACTCACTCCAAAGGTTTCTATGCTACTAGAAATTAAAAGGATCAGGTCTATGCAACTGATTATCATATATTTTTTTCCAAGTAGACTTCATATAAACTTGTTTGAGTTTCTAGACAGGAATGGAAGCCCAGCCATTCAGAACATGTTGAAGAAGGGATATTTTAATCTCTAAATTTGCAATCAGTCATGCATATTTGACTGTAAATGCTCTGAGAGGATCCTCCACATTGCTAGGACTAGCCAGATGCTTAAATTTATATTTGTGTTCAGTGCTTTCAGGATCAGAGCTGAATTTCTGCTGCTGAAAGGCATGTGGAAAGAAGGATCTAGGTCTAGCCACTCAGGTGACCTCAACAGTCAACTGAGAAAAATAGCTACCTCCAGTGGGCAATTCTTTCCATCAGTCTTAGTCACTGGTCTTAAGAAGGGATGATCTACCCTTTAAAGATGTCTATCACTCCCCTTTGTAGGCATAGGGAGCCTAAAAACACCTGACTCACACTTGACAGCTTATTTTGGTTGACATGAATCTTATCCTTTGTCATTCTGACTCCATTGCTTTAAATGTTTAAAGGTTTCTGTGATTGTCTTATCTTATTGTTTACCAAACTCATTAAGACAAGTGGTGGCTGAACTGGTAAATGTCATTGGTTAAAACACTATGTTTCTAAGGACATGATATATCAAATACATGATACTTCCAATATCACTTTCAGTTTTTTTTTCTCTAGTTTCCCTTTAATTGCATCCAGTTTTGCATTTACTTGCATTTTATACAGTTTTCCTTAAGAAATCTGTGATTTACAAAGGGCAGTGCATATGGGTTAATAACATGTCCTTGTCATTTTTTGTAAGGCTATAGCATGAACTATGATAGGAAGAAATACCGCATGTTTGGTATCATTTTAAGATACCCTTGCTTTATAAAAATGACCTTGTTTGACTATGTTATATTAAATAAACAAGTGATCTCTTTCTTATTCATCCAGAAAAAGCCTTTGGCTATCTGCTTATTCAAAACATTGTCTTCCTTTGCTTGTCTCATGATGTGCAAATTAGATTTAAACCAAAAGTGATAACACTCTTACCACTGAAAGAATGTTGTGCTATATCAAACTGAACTTTGCACATACATCGTATGCTTAGGAGTATACTGAAATGTGCACTGCAAAAGTGGCAAGTGAATACAACGAAAGAGTTCAGAGAAACCAACCATCATGTTATATAAGTAAAACTACTCAAAAGGGTACATACAGACCCCCAAGAATGCTTCAAATACTGTTCATAAAAAAAGGAAAAACCTCATTTTTATCATATTTCTAAACTGAAGTCAGTTAACATGTTGAACAGTTAAAGTATTTGAAAAAGCACTCACATATGACTTGCACAGGGGATTGGATACAGGCATGCAACAAGAAATCTGGGCTCATTCTGGTGCTGACAACAACTTGCCCTGTGGCCTCACACAAGTTACCTTCTGTGCTCTACTTTTATTCCCCCCTTAGTAAATGGACATAATTTAGATTTACCTACTTACATAGTGTTGCAGGGTCAGAATGTCATTCGAGCACTTAAAGTGAACCATTTACACAATACTCAGACTTGGAAGATGAACACATGTATGTCCAGGTGTGAGGGAAGCTGGATAATATAGATACTGTAAAACTGCTTCTTTGATTTATTGTTCTGAAATACAGCCTAGGGTTCTTTCTTCATGTTAAAGGTATATAATCAAGCATAAAACATGACTCTGCCATCTGTCAGTATAAAATATTCCTGGCCAGTGGAAATCTTGATGCTTTTTAGTTGGTGGGTCACCCTGCCAAGGTCTGTTAGGCAGGTGGATGATGCTTCCTGCTCTGGTGTGCTGCACTGCTGGGCTTGGTGCTAGCATATACACTACTGACACCTAGCACAGGGGTGAGATAAGACTCAGGAAGGTTTTCCTTAAGGTTATAAAGTTCTGGTTGGGACAGGCCCCAGCATCCCCAAGGTAAGAGGCTTCCCTGTTGCTGCCAGGTTCACCTCACCAGAGATGCCTTGGTGGCCTCTATGATCTTGATATTTGAAGATGCCTCAGTACACATATGCCACATTCCCACTGTAATTAGAAGTTCTTGGGTTCTTTTTAAAGAGAAGTATATTATAGAAGGCATTAGACAATGTTAACATCCTATTTTTAGCAAGTGCTAAAAGTAAGGGAGGCTATTAAATAAGGACTGCTTTTGTCCTTTGTCCTAAGGAGCATCTGTATACACAGGGGATTGCATGCATAGGTGCGAACAAGCACACACTGAGGCACATCACTCCACCCAACGATTATGTCTTCTAAACCAGACAATGAATCCAAACAAACTGGAGGTAAGCAGCTGAGAAAAGCTAAGGCTAATTAAGAAAAAGGACTTAATTTTTGAAAGATGAGTATTTATAAATAAGAAAGTTCTTTATGAGTAGGAAGAATGCTGTTATATGCAGTTTAAGAGACATGGCTAAGAAAAAGTGAAAGAGAGAAGAAGGGCTTCCCTTGCCTCTTGAAAAAGGTAATTTTTTTTACCCCAAATAATTAAAAGGCACAGTAGATTCCTGTATAAAACCACAGTGAAGAGCAAGCTCTGTCATTTTACCATCAGGTAAACTTGCTGAGGTCAGCTCCTGGTCAAGGTGTAGGGCTGACCTCAGCAAGTTTACCTTGTGGTAAAACTAACAGGCTTTGATCTTTACTTTGGTTTCACCTCAGGACAACTCCTGCTTGATAGTTACCTGAAGGTAAAAATCACACTTTCTTTTATCACCAAAGCTAAGTCTATGAAGCAAACAGACTGGGAATAAGAAGAAATGAGAGTTGATATATTGCATACAGACATCAAAGCAGGGGATGCAGAGCTTGTTTTGCTTCTTCAAGAGGAAAAAGGAAATTTACAAATGAGATATGAGGCAGAAGATATAGTAGAAATGGTAAGTGTGATTGACTAGTATGTACAATTACTGGTTTTAGACAAATAAGGCAGGGAGAAGAAAAGAGGATAAATGAGGTGGGAAAGCAAGAAAATAAAGGGTGGAGTAATGATGGGGAGACAACCAAGGCAGAGACAAATATTTTTTTTGTGAGATGGAAAGAAATAGGAATCTGGAGGGCAAAACATGAGACAGGCTGAATTTGGAGGCACACTGGGTGGTGAAGCAGAAAGAGCAAGCATGAGCAATGAATCCCACAACTGTGTTAGGATAGCAAGACAGGATTACACAACACCAGGGATGGACTGATGTCGATCTCACAAAATCTGATGGGATGTGTAGGCTGTCACAAACCCCGCTCACAGTGGAGCAGTGGTGGTAGTGCAGGACATAAAGGACTGCTTTCTGCAGAGGTAAATTTGGCCAACTGGGCTGTTTCACTTGGGGAGGAGGTCAAAGAAGACTCAAGAAAGGGAGGATAACAAGAATCTGTGATGGGACATAGGGAAGGCAGGAATCTAGAAGAAAGAGCATGTGGGGAGCCACTGCTTAGTCTTGCTCTGCTTTTGGCCATGATTGCATGCACTCAACAAAATGTTTGACATGTAATATCTGCTGCATTTCTATATTTTCCCTCGTGTTCCAGATTGCTGCAGCTATTTCTATACTGTCATATAAATAACTGGGATTTTTCTAGGTTTTGGGTTTGAGGGTTTTTTTTGGTTGGGTTTTTTTTTGTTGTTGTTGTTTTTGTTGTTTAAATCAAGATCATACTTCTGTGAGCCCTAATTTAGTCAGGTTATATATTTCAGAGCTAGCAGCTTGCTTTGCCTAAGTACTTCTGTGAACTGAACAGTCTGCCCTGAGGCAAGCAAATCCAAAGCCAAAGAGGGATGCACCCTTCATATTCCGCTAATTGATTGAAGGGGCAAATGATCTATAGGAAAAGTTGCATCATTAACTTAATTGAGGGCAAAGCCTAATTAGAGGGGAAATGAAGTAGACAGAGCCAGAGACACAGCAGGCCTTCATGTGAGATGTCAACAAACAGACATTGTAACTAAAACCAGACAGCAACCACAGTACTTCATTTACATCTTCAATTTCAATGTGAAAACATTTACAGTGATTGTGATGTGTATGTGAGATTTCAGAGGAGGAATGCAAAAATTTAACATAGCTAAACTGAGATCAATAAGTTTTAGAGTTATAGAAAAAAATCAACTGGCTAAAGTTGCTTTAAAAAATCCTGAGCAAACTGAATGAAGTTACTTAAGACTGCATTTGTGCTTCTCTGGTATATTTGAACTCTACATTCCTGAGGAAATCCAACAAGAACAGCACCAGGAATTTTACAGTAGCAAGTAAATAAACCAAGTAAATTCTGGCGGATGATATTGCTTCAGTTTGACTATACAGAATTCCTGAATGAAGACATAAAATGTCACTTTTGCACATTTGTTCTTTAAATGGTTACTCTGTGCTGTTACTTTTCTGGAGTCCTCTTGCTTGTGCAAAGAGGCTTCCCCCCTCAGAATCACAAACTCCTGAGCTGTGAACTGGTGATGTTAAATTCTAGAGGCTTGTAAGTATTTTAAACATTAGTTTAATATCTGAACTAAAACAGGTGGCAGTGGTCTTTTCAGGACCTTTTCCACTGCGTTTTAGGGGCTTTTTTTTGGCATACAGCTCCTTTTTTACCAACTGCAGGAATACAAACAAAACCTTTTCATAAGAAAAGCCACTTAAGTGAAATGAGGAATGCAAGCAGACATGTTTTGGCTACAGTGCAAGTCTTTAAAGTATATAGGCATTATTGTACAATTCAACTGCAGTCACATGGGTATTGTGTGTTCTTAAAAAAAATGGGCCCTGAGCCTGCTCCCCAAATATGCACAAAGTTTCTGTGAATATATATAATTAAATAGTGTGCAGATATGTTAATAAATGGAAAGGGAAAATGAATTTCATTGTGAAAACCAAACCTACACAGAGCCAGAGAAATCATCACATACTAATCAACCAAAACATTTTTGGGCTGACCTCTTTTGTATTCTATGGAAAACTGTCAACAGTTTACAGTTTCACAAACCTCACATTACATTAATCAATGTAATTGCTTACCACACAACAGAATCATCCCCGTGCTTACAGCAACTGGATATTAAACAGATGCTTCTGTATCTGTATTTTGCTCTCCATACTTCCTGTCCTCCCTAGCTGATGCAACCACCCTCATCTCCCATCTCCTTTCATACAGCTCAGCACATAGCCTCAAAACTTTGTCCTGGATGTGGATACAGCTCTGAAACAAGAAAACTCACAATGACTTCTTGGAAGATTTTACTTGTGCTCGATCACCATGTCATTCACAAATGAATTTCAGTTTTTCCTCAAGACAAGACAAGTGAGAGCCACTGATCCAACCAAGATAACACACTGGCTCCCTTGTAATTCAAATTCTCCCATGCAAAGCTTGAAAGCACTGACTTTAGGCAGAAGACAGAAAGAGGTTCCACTTAGTACAGTATTAGTAATTATCTATGTTGTGTGAGGAGGAACACTAAATACACCTAAAGTTACCCTAACAAATGCATCTTGTGCCATTCTTGCAGCTAAAGACCTTTAGGGCAAATCTCCTTTTAGTTCTCTGAAAGTACATTAGCTCAAAGATCATTTTGGTGGAAAATGGAATTTATAAAATTATGGGTTTCAAGACAGCAAACATTACAGCAGTCTAGAAATCAGTGGAGCAGTCTTTCTTATTTCAGTAAAGTTTATTGTAAACTAGGTAATAAGAGGAAATCCTGCTTGGATCATACTAAAGTACAATAGTTGAATGTTAACACATTTATTATCACCTGTCACATCCCTATGAATGCATCATTGTGAACATGCATTTGGATCTAGGACAGCATCATTAATCTTTATTCCAAAAAAACCACAGTAGTTAATTATTTGTCTCAACATATTGCATTTAAATCATCCTCCTCATTAAATCAATTATGAAACAATGTAAGTATCCTAATTGAGCTACTAAGAACTAGAACATTGTTGCAAAATAGAAATGGAAAGAAACTACCAAATCCTATCCGGATTTTCAAGTACATAAAGTCTATTTGTTTTATTCTCTAGCAGAAATCATACAGCTTGGGAATTAAATAAGGAAACCTTTCCTGGGTGTATTAGCTGGGGTTTGGCAGTGTGCTACCTGGCTTTTTTACAGTTTGAAATACAAGCAGAACTTCCTTGTGCACACTCATAATATATATAATATATACTGTAAACATATCTTATAATGCAAAGAAGTTTTTAACACTTCCTGTTGTTCTCAATGGAATATGGTAAACCATGGAAGCTATTAAACCCTCTGTTTTTGAAAATATGGTCCAAATGTATATCAAATCCACTTTCTCAAGAGTGGCATTCACTGAAGCAAATATTGGCATATGTATACCTGAATTAGCTGCCCCAGGATCCCCTTACAGTAAGCAGAGGGAAACAAGCAGTTTTAAGACTTGACTCATCTGACTTATTTTAGATATCTGCTTTGCGATGAGATGACTCACATCCTAGAAGTGCCTCCTTTTTTCCATTGACCCAAGAGGGAGTCCAAGACTTCTAGGCGTCAAAATGAGGATGTCTACACTTAGTAATCTAAATTTCAGCCTAAGATCCATCAGCCTAGAGGATAACAAAATACAGGCAACATGAACTTGAAAGCTCAAAAGGAAGGAATGAAGAGGTGCAGGCCTTTGATTATTTACACCTGCAGCATCATAGAAGAAATGAAGCTACACCAAGGACTTGATTGTAAAGAGCTGTGGGACACAGCCTAGCAAATAGACACAGGAGATAAAATGACATGGAAAATACACTGCAAACTGTCCTACAGATGGAAATATTCTCACAGACAACAACTACTAACTTTGTGGAAAATATTCTTTCCAAATACTACTAATTTCTGTAGCTTTTATATTTTCTTTTGCTTTGACAAGGTTCCCATAAAAAGTATAGATATTTCAGCTGCTGTTCTTTTCAGTTGTTGGTCTTTCTATTCTAATATTCTATTGTGATATCCTACTGCAGTACTAATTTTGTCAAGTACATCAAATCACTTTGGCCATTTTGAAGTCTCCCCCTCAGCTGGAGCCTGATTTGACTTCGATATTGATGCAAAATGCTTTATTATCCTCCTCACTCACTAATTTTATATTACATTGTCTTAGTAAGAATATCAGTCATACATACTCTTTCTGAAAGGAAATCTGTATCATTTAGGGAACGTTTTGCTTTGCTATCTCTGGCATCTGTTTTGTTTTGAGATAAATTCACTGTAATGATGATTCACTTCAGCAGCAAACAGTCCCACCTCCACAGCTAACTTGAGCTGTTCTGGCTTCTTTTTCAGGTAGGTTCCCCACAGCCCGGGGACCTGACTTTTTTTGAGGAATAGTTCCCCATGCCATTGCATGAAATCTTGTCTAAACAGTGCCCACACTGGCTTTTTGGTCTGATTGATTATTGATTTTGTAATAAGACCACCTTTCCATAAAGGTAACTTAAACATGATAGTCATCTCCTCTGATGGAAACAAGTAGTCCACACAAGATGTAGGAGAACTGCACAGTGTAGGACAGTCCATCAGTTTTCACCTTTCACATCTGGGTGCATCAGCAACATGACAAATATCTTTATCTTTAGAAGAGACAAACTTATTTGGAACATCACTCTTCACTGAGTAAGAACTGTTTCCATCATCCTTTTCTGTGTGGTAGTTATTGGCAGATTCCTTTTTCTTCTCTCTCACAAGGTACAACAGAAGAATCTATATAATCTTTCATCATTTGCAACTTACAGAGTAAAATTAGACACTTTATAGATTTCTGTTAGTTTTGGGTTTTTTTACTATGCCTCCCAAAACAGTCCCCTGCCAAATGATCTATAATCAACAGCTTTTTCTTTTCTTCAATGAAATTTAAATATAAGTGGAGAAGAAGAAAAAGAAATCTAAAAATTAATGTTTCTTTTCATAGGAAAAATAATCGATATCAATTATATATATTATAATAATAATAATATTCTTATATATTTTCATATATAAGAAGGGTCGGAAGGATGATCTGGGAAATTACAGGCCTGTCAGCTCATCCAGAGTACCATCACACAACACATGCGGGACAACCAGATGATCAGGCCCAGTCAGCATGGGTTTATGAAAGGAAAGTCCTGCTTGACAAACCTGATCTCCTTCTACGACAGGGCGACCTGATTATTGGATAAGGGAAAGGCTGTGGATGTAGTTTACCTTGACTTCAGTAAGGCCTTTGACACCATTTCCCACAGCATTTTCCTGGCAAAACTGGCTGCTCGTGGCTTGGATGAGCACACGCTTTGCTGGGTAAAAAACTGGCTGGATGGCCGGGCCCAAAGAGTGGTGGTGAATGGAGGTAAATCCGATTGGCAGCTGGTCACGAGTGGTGTCCCCCAGGGCTCAGCTTTGGGGCCACTCCTGTTTAACATCTTTATTGATGATCTAGACGAGGGGATCGAGTGCACCCTCAGTAAGTTTGCAGATGACACCAAGTTGGGTGGGAGTGTTGATCTGCTCGAGGGTAGGGAGGCTCTGCAGAGAGATCTGGACAGGCTGGAGCGATGGGCTCAGGCCAACTGTAGGAGTTTCAATAAGGCCAAATGCCGGGTGCTGCACTTCAGCCACAACAACCCCCAGCAGCGCTACAGGCTTGGGGAGGAGTGGCTGGAGAGCTGCCAGTCAGAGAGGGACCTGGGGGTGTTGATTGACAGGCAGCTGAACATGAGCCAGCAGTGTGCCTAAGTGGCCAAGAAGGCCAATGGTATCCTTGCTTGTATCAGAAATAGCGTGGCCAGCAGGGACAGGGAAGTGATCTTACCCCTGTACTCGGCACCAGTGAGGCCGCACCTCGATTCCTGTGTTCAGTTTTGGGCCCCTCACTACAAAAAGGACATTGAATTACTCGAGCGTGTCCAGAGAAGGGCAACGAAGCTGGTGAAGGGTCTGGAGCACGTGTCTTATGAGGAGCAGCTGAGGGAACTGGGGTTGTTTAGTCTGGAGAAGAGGAGGCTGACGGGAGACCTCATCGCCCTCTACAACCACCTGAAAGGAGGTTGCAGAGAGCTGGGGATGAGTCTCTTTAATGAAGTAACAAGTGATGGGACAAGAGGGAATGGCCTCAAGTTGCACCAGGGAAGGTTTAGACTGGATATTAGTAAGCATTTCTTTACAGAACGGGTTGTTAGGCATTGGAATGGGCTGCCCAGGGAGGTGGTGGTGTCCCCATCCCTGGAGGTGTTTAAAGAGTCAGGTTGACATAGCGCTTAGGGATCTGGTGAGGTTGAGAATAGTCAGTGTTAGGTTAATGGTTGGACTGGATGATCTACAAGGTCTTTTCCAACCTTGATGATTCTGTGTTTCAATATAAAAATACGTTTTCTATGCATCCATTGTAACTTACATCTTCCAAATTTCATATAAAAACTAACATTTGTCAACAGTTACCACTTGGTGCTATAAAACACTTCTTTCAAAATATTTGGAGATACCTACTGTGTAATAACTACGGGCAAATGTTGATTTTTAATAGCTTTTATTATATGTGGTCTTGTTACTGGTGAAGACATGATGAACTTTCAGAGTAATTTCATACTAAATCATGACTAATTTTATTTTTAATAAATTGTAAATAGTCACATTAAACTTGCAAAACAAACCCCTAAATCCCAGGAAGGAATAAATTCTGTGGAATTAATTGACTCATGAGCAGTTTCTTTTCCTCACTGTCTGCACACACTAAAATTCAGCACATTCTGCATTTAATGAGTTGATTACAATTACAGGACATGTATTGTTAATTAGGAACTAAACCTCACTTTCCACAAAGGATTGACACCCCCTTTTCTCCTAAAATATGCAAACTAATATTTTGTGTAAATAAATGTGTTGTGGACATGGTAGCAAAGCAAATTTATCAGATTTACCAGATTTGCCAAATTGTCAGATTGTTTTTGGAATGAGGAGGTACAGACTCTTTGTGAGCTTCCCACAGAAAAAGTCACACTGATCCTCATCTCCCTGACAGCAACAGAGCAAGTTGCCACTGTTTAGTGTGAGAAGGATTCATCCCAGAAGGCAGAAACATTTGCTAGCATGAAGGAATAGGGGCAGCCTTGTTAGCAGAGCTCTTTCCCAGGAAGTCAGAAGCTGATCAGCTCTACGCTCAGCAGGAGATGTCAACAAAGTCTATAGAAATTATGATGGGCGCTTCAGATTACACGAAGAAATTGTGACTTTCTCAGAAAGGTCATATGTAAAACATTCTCCTTAAATACATTCTCCTCAAATTAGATCAGCAGTTTACACAATATAATTCATGATTTTAGGCATTGTTTCTTAACAAATAACTGAAAAACTATCTGCAAAAATGCTTTAGAAAGAAAACAGAAATCAAAACAAGTTTAAAAAGTTTTTTAAGAATAAAAATCTTAAAACATGAACAGCTTAAAATCAAAAACTACAAAGGGAAAAAATCCTGCTCCTCTTTCTGCTGGGAGGCAGGCTTTGCCCACAGCAAAAAGAGTGGGGATGTTATTGCGGTGGCAATAGCCACAGCATTTTCACTACTTCTTTGTGGCACTGGAGGAAAAAAAAAAAAAACAGAGAGCAAACGATCCTGCTGCCTGAGGCATACTCCTGAGCAAAGCCCAGATCTTTAGGCTTGGATCAAGGAAGACAGGATTTGCCTCAACAGGATGCATGAGTGGATTAACATGACAAATTAACTGTTAATCCCAGTAGTAGCCAACTATTAATAAACTCCTAATGAACACTACCTTAGTGGTTTGAACTCTTTGCTCCCAGTGTGTTTTGAGTTTGGAGGGTGAATATGAACTAGTCTCCTGTCTAGAGGCAGATGGTCATCTGGGTGAACAAATATAGATGAGTCCATCCTGCAGCCTTCATAAAGATGTTTTTAGTATGACCATGCACAAGGCACTTCAGTCTTTGGATCTGAAGAAATAAGCTATTTTGGGTACTCTTCAATATCCTTTTCTCTAAACAACAGATGTGGATCTCTTCATACTTGGTAGAAGGAATGATTTGGAAGGAGGTGCTTGTAGCCTGCCATTTTTCCCATTCTGACATATGTAACTGCCAACTATTAATGGGACAGTTATGACTATTTTTTAAAAAAAAACCTGTTACACTATTATTTGCTAGCAACCGGTTATCAGACCAGTACAAATGTATTCTAGATATCATTGGAAGATTTCTTTTTTTTCTTTTGTAAATGTGAAAGGAACTGATCTGAGAATTCCCTACATCCACCCTCTGTTTCACTTGTTTGCAAGTTCAGTTTTACTTTTCTTGCAGTCAGTGGCAATTCTTAGTGAATTTGCCTAGGGAAAATGGGATTTCAGCCACACCATTTTAATTTCAAGTATCCCAATTTATATTGGTATGAGGACGAAAAAGATTACAAATAATACTTTAATAATAAGTTTTAGTTCAAGGGGCTTACTTAATTTAAATAATTTAATTTAAATTTAAATGAAAAATAACAACAGGTATGTGACTCAAGCGCCAAAAAAAACGGGTACCTAGCTTGGACATAATTATGCAAGTAAATCTCCTTTTGCCCATACTGAGTGTTTGGCTCTATCAATTTAATGAGAATTTTATTCTGTCTGATGACTGCAGGACTAGGTCCTCCATCTGTAATGACTAAATCTCTCAGAAATGTTTCAGTCTTACAGATAGTTTTCATCCCTGTGTCTCTATATTTTTACATTAGCAAGCTTTTGTTGTCCAATAAAAATGTATGCCAAATTTTGCCTGAACGTATGAAGTATAAAATACTTCAGAGAAATACTGGTCAGTTTGCATATGATAGGAAGTCTTTCATTTGTACAGTTACTAGTTTTAAGTTTTGCTTGTTAGTAAACTATTTTTTAAATTATGCTTTAGACAAAGTATACTTATAAGGGGGGGCATTAGTTTATTTTTTCAACACAACAATTCAAGAATTCTCAAGACTTCAAGCATTTATTTTATGTTTCCCATGATGTAGGAGAACTTGGTGATAGTTTGTAATTAAAGGGTTCTGAAAAGGTTTTTTTTTTTAAAAAAGAAAAACCAAAAAGTATAAAGAAGAAAGGAAACAAAGGGAAAAAAAAACCCAAAAAACAAAAAACACCCAAAACCAAACCCCAAAACCTTACAGCATTACAAAAGGAGGAGAAAAAGAGTAAAAGTTCATTTCAACATAGTGATTTATAGGGAAAGGCTCAGCAGCTTACATAAAACCAAAAGGGGAAGTGGTCGAACATTGGGTCAAATCTCCATTCACATGTTTTGTAATAAAAGGCTGACTGTAGCCTTTGAGCCTTGCTTCCAGTCACAGACAATGGCAATTGCAGAGCAAGACTAATAACAGGATTTAGCATAAATCCACCACAGGAAGTGAACAGTTGTACTGGCAAATAATTAGCCAGGGAACTTTTTATGGCAACATCAGGATGCTCTCTGTTCTTGAAAGCATTGTCTGCAACTGTGATCATGGAAAAAAAATAGTCACTTTTCCCTGTTAGTGGAAAACTTTTACTTGTAAATAATTTTTTACAGCATTTTAATAATTGGTCTAATTTAGTAGCAATACTGTAAGTATTGAGTTTACATTTGAAGGGTTTTTAAAAATGTTCTGTTCTTTTTTTTTTTTTTCTCACTGATGATTTTTATTGCAAGGTGAATTGTGTTTATTTTGCATGGCTAACAAGTGGGTTCAAAGCAACACTTTGATCTTGAACCCCTGCCAGATTCCAAGAGCTGAAAGCCCCCCTGTGCAGTAAAGTAGACCTGTACTCACAAAGCCTGGCTAATTTGCAAAGGAATGTCAAAATTACTAGCACAGCTGACTACTGTAGTTCAGTACAGTCTATAGTTTTTCTAAGGAAGAGATCTGCTTTTCTCCATATGTTTGTCACTTGTTAGAAGACTAAGTTTAAATATCACTGTTCCTTCTCTAGGTGAGGAACTTCTAAGTCACCGCATTAAAACAAACAAGAAAACAAAGAAAAGAACCCAGACTAGCTACAGTGAAGACTTCACTTTTCAGAAGAGATAATTTTCTGACATATCCAATGCAATTAGATCTGAAGAAAGCAGTCTATCTGTCATTTTGTATTTTACAAATACTGCAAAGAATTAATTTTTAGCTAAGGAAGAATACTCAGGTTGTACGCGAGTACTTTGAATACTTTTCTACACCTTTAGTCTTTATCAGTTCTGCTTAGTGAGAGTGATATTTGTTCTCCTGGAAGTGAGATATATTAATGAAATGCTCTGAATAAAACTCCATCTCATTTCCATTCCCTTTATATATCTGCTTTCTAGACACAAGGAAAAAAAAAAATGTGACGAGACTCTTCCCTTGATGTATCAACTCAGGATTCAAGAAACTAGAAGTACTAAGATAGGGTAGAAATTTCACACTAAATCATTTGGTTAGTGCATCATCAGTCTATACTTCAGTGAAGAAAAGCAATGACAAAATTCCTGGATGCTGAATCACTATATAATTGGAGAAACAGAGGTCTAGAACTGCACAGTGGTTATCTATAAACTCGAGTCTGACTTTATAGAGGCCAAGGAAGGAGCAAGGTACCTCAAATCACCCTCAGAACTGAAAATCGTGACTGTACTGATCAGTTAGATGTCCAACCTGGACCATGGAGTACCTGAAGGGAAGAAAATACCTACAAAGCTTCCACGCCTTTCTGGATTTAGGTTGTACCTGCTCGACTGATAGTGAAGCTGTAGTGCATTCCTGCATATGTGCTAGCCTAAGTACTGCCAGCAACAGCAAAAGCACAGAAAAAACATCCTTCTAGCAACATTATAAACCGGAGCATAAACTGTCCCGTGCCCTTGAGCACACTCCTTGGCTTTACTGTGTGGACAAGAGAGTGACCAGAGCTGTTCTGTGTTAACAGGCATTCGTTAAGACAATTAAGTACACACAGGGCTTTTTTTGTGTAAATAGGCAAGACTGACAAAGGGCAGGAGAAAGGAAATAGTATTAGCTATAATGTCACAAGTAAGGAACTGAGGCACAGAAATATTACCAACAGGATTTTCAAAAGGATTAAAGCAGCAGGACTTTATTGACTGTGTTGCATTAACATCAAATGTGGTTTGACCCTCAGTGATTTCTTCAAAGTAAGACTGGAAGCAGAACAGGAACCAAACCCAGGTCAATGCTCAACCCACAAAACCATAATTTCTTTCCTTATTTAATTTCTATATTTAGGGGGGAAAAAAAAAAGAAGCAGCACATGTGCCTGTAGGGTGACCTGTCATGCTGCTAAGTCTCTACTTGTACAAATCTAGTCCCTCTTATTTTAACTAACTCTAATTTTGAATGCTGTCTTTGGCATTCTGCCTTGGACTTCTCACAAGGCTTTTTTTTGGGTGGGATTTTTTTTTTTCTTTATTTTCTTCCTCTTTTGAGAAGGGAGATAGTAAATGTGAATAATTATTTCTCCATGAAGAACAGATCTTTTGTAGTCAAGTTTGGCATCACTGCCATTTCTTACTTAAAGTTTAGACTAAAATCATGGTATTTATATAGTGAAAATCCCTAGGAGGTTCCAAATGAATCATTCATGTGAGCTTCCAGCAAGAGGTTATATTTTTTAATGTTCTGTTTATTGGACCTGTTTTCTGTGTTGTTTTGTCTGCATTCTTGGAACACTAAAATCAGTAATTTTTTTTTTTTTTGAATGGTTCATACAAAATATTTAGATCCAATTGGGCATCAAATAAAAATCAAAAAAAGGATAAATTGGTTTCCGGATACAGTTACAGAAATGCAACATCCATTTAAAAGGAATGTGAATATTGTAAAAGTTCTGCAGTTTATACTATGTCTACATATTTAGAGAGGAAGACAACAGAGGGAAATCATTCAAGGAATGAAGAAAGGGGTTAGATTTTGAATTCAAAATTGACACACAAGTTTTTATCTGCAGTGGTAAATGGATTGATAACACCATAGCTATTCTGCCAAGTTTTATGGCTACCAATGTCTATAAAGTTTGATCTGCAGCTCTCTTCTGTTAACTGCAATTATATATATATATATATATATAAGAATGTTTTCCTCAGTATGTCATTTTTATATCTATAAAATCAGACTTATATTTACCTGCTTAGTAATAATAATGATAATACTAATAAAATAATAATAAAGTTAGTATGCATTTGCAACTGAATACTACAAACTTAACATCCAGCAGTGTCAAGAAAGTGCTAGTATTTTTGCAAACAAAATAGTGACAGGGCACTGGGGTATGTTGAAAAATATTTTTGGACTGCCTCAGTTTTCCCAAGATGAGTCTGCTTGGTTGACGTGCCACTTGCCCCCCCATTATGAACAGCTATATGTTGGCATGGCTGTTCTTTAACTGCCACATAGTTCTAGTCTGGTTTTGCTATGGAAGGTACTGTAGAGAAGTTACCTGAGATCCAGGCAACCTAAATCACGCACTAACTGTGAACTGACTTAGCCAAGTTCTGAAAATGAGTATACCTTATGCTTTTGCTATTAAGATCTTTCTTTTATATACCAAATTATAGATAAAGCTGGCATATCAAATGCAGGAAGAAACATTCTTATGTTACTTGTTCTATTAGCATTCATTATTTATTGTTTAATTTAATGCAAGCTGAAGTTTTCTGAAGTGACTATGTTTCAAAAAATCAAAGTTCCCTGAAAAGAGGAAAATTTTTCCATAATTTCTTCCACAATTAAATGCAAGTGTAATAAAAAATCATCACTGAGACTATTTTAAATGAGGTTCCACAGAAACTGGCTCTCTACAATATAGCACTAAACATTTTTATAATAATTTGTAAGAAAGAGTTAAACGATCGCTAATGAAGTTGGTAGGTGACAAAAATCCCCAACAGAATGGTAAATGTCAATACAGTTCATCAAAGGAATCACCTACACCATTTGATAAGCTAAGCAGAAGTAATACGTATTTTGAAATGTAAGGAAAAACAACTCAGGCCACTCTTTAAGGATGAGGTATTACTTCAGTCACTGTTATCTAAGAAAGGACCATGGTAGGAAAAAAAAATACTCCCATTAAGCTAGTGCTGTTACTCTGTGACTAAAAAGGCCTAAAATGATTCTGGGATTTATGAGCAGGGAAATATGAAGTAGGTGTAAGGGAATCATATTACCTCTGGTACAACTATTACTGCAACACTGAGTCCAGATCCAGTACCCACACCTGAAGAATGTGTTATTGCATTAGAGAGAGCGTGCACCGGAGATGAGACAAATACTAGAGAAGGAAGAAACGGAAAATGTGTATTATTGCTAAAGATTTAATGAGGTCCTGTGCACGGCAGAGAAATTTTTCAGTCTGGCGTTCAAGCACTGAAAGGTCGACATGAGACAGCCTTGAAATAAAGCACAGTGTTTAAAAGCAGTGGTAATTAGCCATTGAGACAAAGATCACTAATGCTTGCAATATACAACATATGTAATTCAAGATTTAATGACTCTTGTAGCACAGCTAGTGGGCTTGAGGCAGGTATCAATTCAAGAGGACCTCATGGCTCCAGTTAAATAGGTCAGATGGATTATCACAACAGGCCATTAGTCCACTGCAGCTAGTTTAAGTGCATGTGCTCAGAGCAATAATCTGTGCAAAAACTGAAGGACTAAGACTCCTCTGTGGAGTCTCTTCTCTCTTCCTACGGGAAAAGTGAACACTGCATTCTGGACACAAGATTGAGACTCTCAGGAACATTAAGTAGGATTTCCACTAACTTTAATCACCTTGGCTAATTGTATGGGCTTCATTGACAGTCAGTAGAAAGGAACAAGGATCTCAATGGGACAACTTATCCCATTCTGTTAAGTGTCAAAGCTAGACAAGAACGCTTCATTCAGGTATTGTTTTACCACCGAAAACAGAAGTTTGAATGAGTTGTGTAAATAAGAAGCAAGAACCACATAAGTCCAGCCGCTGACATCCATAATGAAGAGAGAAATAAGCACTTTCCAGACTCAATTCATCTGACCTGCTTTAGATACCTTCTCTAAAACAAAATGAATCATGTAAAAGAATAATATAAATGGAGTCTTGACAACTAGTTTGCCCTGTATATACGTGCATTTTATCAGGTGATCCTCACAGTAGATGTCATAAATTTAAAATGCTAAATGTAAATAATACAAATGCTACCATAAAAGAAATTGCTTTTACTTTTAGGTCTTCAGGATATGGGTGATGACAAACAGAAAACTGTGAACAAAATTCATAGAAGAAGGGGACGGAAAAATCACAGAAGAGTGGTTTTAACTCTGTAAAAGAAGGGAGGAGAGTGATAAGGCTCAGAATGATATAGAAGGTGGAAAAAAAATTGAATAAGATCCTTCCTGTGAACTCCCACTACAAGACAAATCAACATTAACATGTGTCTTTGACAATCTGTGTATGTATTGACAACTGCCAGGATGCGTTGACAATAATTCAATGGTGGTAATTGGCACTGAGCCCTGCATTACCCAAAGAAGGAAAACTAGCCAAAAATTTTAAAGAAATTAAGCTGAAAATAAAAGCACATAATTGAAATAATTAAGAGGAAAAGGAAAAATGAAAGTTGCTGCATTTCTTTTGAAACTAATAGTCAGATTCATTATGTGTTTTGTCATGCATACTTCATTTGAGGTTTGTTAGTGCATTAATGCAGAATTTTATGGTCTAGTCTTACACACAACCTTTTGAAACTCATCAAATGGATTATGAGAAAACAGATCAGCATTATAAAAAAATTCCACCCTGAAAATGTACTTAGTATTGGAAAAGGGGACAGAATTTTAGTAGAGTAGTCCTTTTCCCATGTACTACCTTCAGCAGCCAAGAAAACAAAATGTCTTTGAGACAATGGTTAGCAACTGAACATTTCTGTATATTAAGAAGGTGTGGAATCTGTTTATATACATTTTCAAAATTAAAGCTTAACTCAATAAATTGGAAGTACCAGGATCATCCTCTGAGTCTGAGGCCACCTGTCACAGAATAGCCCACAGCTATATTATTAAACTCTCTTATTCTTTAAAACTCAGTCACTCACCTATTGGGAGCTTGCTAACTCTCAAAGTAGGCCCACAAGTCATGTTGGAGAATGTTAGCTGTCACAGGACAAAACCATGACCATTCTAGCAATGCAACAGTAACGGCTGACTGCAGTTCTGAGCCCCCAGATCCCTTAATTTATCAGTATGAAATGCAATATTAAAGCCCAGTGATTTTAACAGTCACTGCCATGGAAGCCATTGCTTCCATACACACTGCTGATTTCAACATGGAATAATTGGGCTAAATCTAAGAGTCAAGTAAGTTACATCAGTAAATGTTTGCATGATCAAGTCTAAGCATCACTGACCTTGTCCCAGGCGCAGTGAGCAAAAATTAAATATTATAGCTGGTGTGTTTTTTGAAGGAGTGGAGGGGGAGCAAGGAGGAAAGCCTAAAGGTGTATGTGTGTATATATATATATCTTTATATATATATAATATATATTTTAAATAGAAAATACAGTTTCTGCAAAGAACACATTATGAAAGGGTAAGGAATATGAATAGTAGGTAAGGCAAAGACTAAGGCTTGTATTTCAGCTAGTAGATTCCTTTGCCTCTGAAATGGTTCCCTTGAGACACTGTTCTGTAGGTTAATAATCCTCACGATTAGAAAGTGTTTTCCTGATATTTCACCTAATTATACCTATCTGTAATCTCTTCCCAAAAGCCTCTCCTCATTTTACCTCTTTGGCATACTCTAAACAAGTCTTTTCTTTTAGCTCAGTCTTTCAGCTAAACAAGTCTTTTCAGCTCAGTAGCTGGCTATGTAATACCCTGTATAACTGGAATCCAAATCTGCAAATTGCTGAGCAGCCCCAAATTTCATTAATTTATAAAAGGCAGTGAAGGTTCTTACCTTCTGACAAGTTAGTGCCCAGCATTAATAAAAATATATGTATTTAAAATAAACAAAAAAATCAGCCTTGATGTGCATGTAAAATACCTAAATACATAACTTGGTTTGTTTCCAGCACTCTCTTGTTCCAAGAAAGCACAGAATTACACTTTTGGTAATAATTATCGTAGAATATTTCCTTTCAGGAAAGTCTGTATCTACAATGTGTATATTCTGGGAAGAATATAGCTTACTCTGATAATTTTCTGGGAAGACAGGGCCTTTAATTTTAAATGTTCAAAAATAAATCTTTCACTAATACTTATGGGCCCAATTCTGTGAGGGATGAATGCCACAAGTCCTGGGATAGATTCTTACTTATGCCAGCTTCCACAAATTAGAGACTCTGACTTCAGTAATATCCTAAAGCTGCAGTATCTTGAAAAAAGTGACTATAATTTGCTTAGATGTAGTCCAGCCACCACTGAATGCCCTTTTCTCCTGCTTCTAATATACTGCCTGCACTAAGGAATAAAACTGTCCCCAGTGAAGAATTTAAGGTACATCGCTTTTCCATTGTTTTTAGACATCTAAAGAGAAAATACTGTGAACTCTATCCTTCTGGGATGTGGGGACACAGTCACCCCTGTCAACTAACTTACTGCCTCAAAAGGATAAGCCATATATTTTGAAGAGAAAAACCCAAACAGCTAAAAATAAACACACATGTGCATATACGTGCATTAAAATTCTTAGATTTCTTCTCTTCTTTAGTCTTTTGGCAAGCTACGCAAGGTGACTTCTTCTCATATTGCCAGAATACCTTCTGGGGTGTCCTGCTTGAGAACTGCCAGCGAAGGCTGTGTTCATCGTAAAAATGGTATTCACATGATTAAGAACATAGAAAATGCTCCCAAGATTGTCACTGTTGCCAAACAAAAGGTGAGAAGCCTCCACAGTTTTTAGGAGAGTGATGATGGGAAAGTTGAAAGACCTTTCATATGACTCAGACTGCTGTCAGATATATATCTAAGCACTCAGGCACTTGGAAACACTGCTAGTTGTCCCCTCAGTGATGTGTTGTGTTCAGTATACTCAGAACTGACACAAAAAGTGGGAGAATATTCCAGTGGCAGAGCCTGTCAATGACACAAAACTGTTGAGGACAGTCAAAGCTGACCAAGTAGAAATGTAACAGAATCACATGGCAATGGGGTGACTGGGTAACCAAACAACAGGTGAAATTCAAACTGAATAAGCAGAAAGAAACATAGAAGGAGAAAAATAAACCTAACTAAATATACACTTTCAACTATGTATTATCACCTAGGAAAGAGACGCTGGAGTCATTACATACAGTTTTTTTATACTGAGTAGCTATAGAAATGCAATTTGAATGTTAGAAAATCCTAGGAAAATAATAGAAAACAAAACAAATGCATCCTTATGCTATGGTATAAATGAACATCATAGTCTCATCTGGACATGTTTTCTGATTCTGGTCACCTGCCTCAAAAAAGCCATAGTGAAAGCATAGAAAAGCCATAGAAAAAGCATAGAAAAGAATGGCAAGGATAATCAGAGCTATAGAATAGATGTTATCTAAGCAGAGATTAAACTGAGTAGGTTCTTTAGAACAGAGATGACTGATACAGGCTTTTAAAATCATAAATGTTATAGAGAAAATGTACAGATATCAATTATTTATTATTTTCTGTAATAGAACTAGAAATAGAACTGAATAAACAAGAAAAATAGCAGCCAGAAAATTAAAATAAATTCAAGGTTTTCCTTTTGATTTTGTATATTTCTCTTTTCCTTTTTTAATATATCACATCACTGGAATCTGTTATCACAGGAAGTCAAGGAGGCAAATGTGCAGTTGGATGCAATAACTAGACAAAGTTGTGGAGGACAGATGCTTTACTGGCTTGTCCTCTGACTCAGAAAATCCCTTAGCTGCAGAAAGGAAATACTATTACTCTATATTGTCCTGTTTCATTATACTCCCCTCCCTAAGCAATCTTTACTAGGCACTGTACATAGGACTTTCATTGCTCCAGGCCAGTGCCTGACTGTATATGCGAGCTAAGTGGAGAAAAAACAGACCTCATAGAAACTGTCAAAAGTTTTGGCTCAGGATTGTATAGTCTGTCCTCCAGAATGGACTCTGTTATGGCAAGACTGCCTTTCCAATGCTCTTCCCAGCTGAGCAGATCCTGGGCACCAGCCCCTCAGGGAGCTGAGGGTTGTCTTTATCTTCCTTTACTGAGAGGGCTATCTCAGTTGTCCACAGGCTCAGCCACGCAGTGGCAAGGTCAAACAAAAATGGATTTGGATAGTGAGAAACAAAGACAAACATCAAAACAACACCTGTCCTTCCTCCCCCCCACCCCCCATCCTAGACTCAACATCAGTTCTTCACTCAAGTCTCCCCTACCCACCTTGAGTGTCACAGGGCTCAGGATGGAGGTGGGTATGGTCAGTATGTAGCAGTTCCTCTCTCCTGCTCCTTCCCTCTCACATTTTTCCCCTGTTCTGGTGTGGGGTCTGGTGTGGCTGCTGTGAATGGAGCACATCCTCCTACCAACTTTGAGCTGAGAAAAAGGTATACCTGGATTAACTGGTGAAGGAACTCATAGAAGGTCACTAAAAGTCCCATCTACCAGCTGCCATTGAAGACATGATGTTAGACTAAATGCACTTTAAATCTCAATAAATAACCTTTCCAATATGGATCTCATTTAGATACAGAACTTTCATTTTCTAAGGCTATGTTTTGTTAGCAAACAAATTACATCTGTTTAAAAGGAAAGAAAAACATCACCAAATCATCAGATATATAAAACTCCAAAACACTGCCTTTAAATAAAATAGGATATTTTTTCTGATAGAACTCTTGCCCTAAAGGTGATTATGTCACCAAAGTTTTCATCATATTGTCTTTATTAGCCTTTCTTCACAAAATAGGAAGCTGTTTTATCGACAAAGCTAGAGATGCAGGGAGAAAAGGTAACATGTCCTTTTGGGGCAAGTCTTCCACTTTTTATCTCATCTGCCTGCTGGATCATTTAAGCCTCCTGTAATTTGATCCCTGACCTTGCCATGAGAAATTGCTTAGTAGTAGGTTGCAGACTTCCATTTGCAAACATGCTGAAAGTGTACTAGGAGAGTGGTTGTTGATTAATTATGTATACTTCATGTCACCGAGATCTCTGAGCATGTCAGAAGGCTGGAGACAGAAGGAGGTGTATTGTTTCTGATTTTCTCTACTACATAACATTCTAAGTTTGCACAAACAGAAGGGTCAGTGCACCTTGCAGTTTTTAATAAAACTTGCACATGGTATTTTTCTAGTTGAAAAAACCCAAAAGCTTATGGAAATATATTGTTTAGAAGTAGGAAAGAGGAAGGCTTAATTGCACATTATTTGTAAACTCTTACCAGTTCAAGAGAAAGTTGAACTGTAAAAGGAGAAGGTGCAATTCATTATCTATAGACTGAGAATCAGTGTTTATTTTTTTTCCTTGTATGGAAGTCTACCTGTGATCCTGTAAGAGATCCTGAACACTTCACTATGAGCTCAAAACTTAGTCACCCAGTAACCAGAATGTTAATTGGACCAGTGAATTAGGCACCCTAGCATCTCCAGACTATTGACCATGGATGGGTGAGGTATTCACAAGAGACAGCATGGACTGCTAGGACTGAGCAAGGCATGAAAGAGCGTGTCTCAAGCCCTTCCTATCACCCTTGAAGACAGGAGTTTATTCTGAGGCTACATTTGGGCAATTTTTTCCAGAAAGAGAGTCTTAAACACAGATGAAGGAATGAGTATATATATAATATCCTAGTAGTTTGAATAACTGTCCAAGAAGAGAGATCTGCAGCCAGGGGTTTGAACAGAGCTGTGCCCCACGTTCCCTGAGAATCTGAACTAACAGGATTTTATATGCAAACATCCTTCCCTCCTAAAGCTGGTCTGTACTCCCAGGAATGTACAAGTCATGGGGCCAGAAAGGGAGCAGGTAGGAGGAACACCCTCTCTTGGGGAAACAGATTTTAAGAGAAATCCTGGTTGTCTAGTTCCTCTTAACAAAAATATTTATGTTTTATTTTACCTTAGCCTGCTACTGGATAAAAACCCCCAAACCACCCATATGTAAAAAACC
The DNA here is from genome assembly GCF_047716275.1 of Strix uralensis. Lineage (NCBI taxonomy): Eukaryota > Metazoa > Chordata > Aves > Strigiformes > Strigidae > Strix > Strix uralensis. Next base: position 89,305,795 of record NC_133973.1, read on the forward strand.
TCAACCAAAAACCCCACCCCAAACTACCATCTCACCACCCCACATTGCAGCAGTAACTGGAACCATAGAAATCATTTACAATAGACAGCACCACTTTTTGGTCACCTAGCATTAAGTGAATTTACAGACTAGTAATCTATTCAGCAGTACATCATATTCTATTTACTAAGCTCTTTCTATTTCAATTTTTCACCCTGTCAACCCAATTATTTTTTTCCACTTTTGTTTAAAAGAATCAAACAGACGTTGCATACTGTGCTCATATGCTGCCTACTAGGACACCATCAACTCTTCTGGAAGCATACAAACTTGAAGGTCTTAACAGTGGCTCACTTCTCCAGAAAGTACACTGTTAGAATTTTTTAAAATGTATTTTATTATTACGCAACATAATTTGGAGCCATATTGCTTATACTGGAGTGATTAGAGCTCTCTATATTTTTGCACAGTATCTTCCTGTCTTAGGTAAATTAAATAAGTTTAAGTTTAACCTACTTTCCTGGGTTTACTGGAAATGGGAGGGGGAGAGAGAGAAATGACCATAGAAAACTGGAGAGGTCAGAGACAATTAAGGGGATATAAGAAAGCTGAAAGCCTAATACTTAATTGAATCAAAGCCTATGCTGATAGATCACTAGAGATTTGGTATGTGAAACATTTGCCTGATTTTCTGAAACAGCACTTTCTAAATACAAATTGCTATTAATGTTAGTCCACCAAACATTTTATGTTTTAACTCCTTTGGAATACAGTTTAGCAATTTATTATTGATCGTTGTGTTCACATAACTCCTTTTCTTCAAACTTTAAAACCTGATAGTACCTCATCATTATCATAAAGCATTAAAACAAAACAATCACCTGAAAGATCAACAAAAAGATGAAACTGTAATTCAAAATGTATTTATCTAATTCTGATGTCCTGTCATTGTACAAAAATTTTTCATTTTTTATAAGTATTATTTTCTATATTTTTCAATCTAGTCATCTCATGTTAGCCTTTGGAGGTGTTGAATGTATATAACATTTTGATCTCAGTAAAACAGGCTAAAAATCACCTGAAAGAAAATGAAACAATAATGTATAGTTCTTCATATGGATAGAAAATATATTAATTCTTAATCCTTTATTGATTCTTAATCCTGAATCCTTAATTCTTACAGGTCCAGACATATCACTAATGTGGGAACAGGGAGAAATATTTAGGCACCGGATCTAACACTGTCACTTGATGTTGGAGACATGCAGTTGTGTCTAAGCACTGAGGTAACCACGCCCAGTAGCTTTTGGCTAAATGCAGATGAGCAACATTCACATTTCCTTTCCTTATGAAACCTTCTAATACTGAGTTTTAAAGTATTTTTCTAAATAATCCATTAAAAGATGACAAATAAACAAGCAAGCAAACAAATAAAGAGATGTGGCTCTCAAATAGGAACAAAAGAATTAACGGTTCTTGCATTTCTTCACCATCCTATGCAAAAGACCTGTTCCTAAAATACAGAGAAAAGCACAAATAGATTTTTAAGGATGGTCTTAAATATGGGCCGCTAAATGTTAAAGGTTTGACAGTGATAAACATCTTTAATGTTTTAGCTTCCATTATTACTAAATCATTTTGCATAAAGGTGGAATAGAAGCCTTGCAACGATGTGAAAAAATGAGAATTAACGGTTCTTTACAAACAAACTCCTCCTAATAAGCCTAGGCTTCCAGACCAGAAGACAGTATTCCACTAAGGTGGTAGTAGGCAACCTCTAAAGTGGAAATTGAAATACAAACTAGACTTCAATATTTAGTCATTTTCAGGAAAGAAAGAAAACCAAAATTTTTAGGCAAACCACTCTCTTTTTAAGAGCAGAAAAGCTAGGGCACGAACAGTTATTACTACCACTAAAACTTTAATTATCCAGAGTGATTAAAAAAGTAAAGAATAGCCCAATTTAATCCAGAAACTTCCAGATTTATTTTTCCCCCATAGATATTGAAACTTAAAGTTGGTGTCCCAGTGAGAAACTGAGTTCAACAACACTAGGCATGAGGAAATTCCATTCAGTTTTTAGGAACTGGGCAAGAATAGCTAGCTTTAAAAAAAAACAAGTTTTAAAATACTGTTTCTCTGCTCATACCTGCCCGCAGCAGGACCTGGAATTGGTCTAGTCTTCATCTCTGAAAAGGACTGACCTACCCTGAGAATCTGTCCCACCTAGTGCAACAAAAGAAATGAGGAACAATAGTAAAAATCAATATATTTTTAGAGAAAAATAAATTTACAGTAAATAGATTTTCATAAAATTAAACCTCTCAGATATTTGCAAGCCACAGATTAAAACAAAACAGCCACATCTTTCATACCTGAAAGGATCAGAGTTTGTAGTTTAGTCATCCTACAGTAAGCTGTTAATATCACATATTAAAGATTCTTCATAAGTGCCCTTCATTACCTTTCTTCTGGCTGAAAAAAAAAAAGTCCAAAGGGTATACACATACTAAGTGCCTATTCTAAAGGATTTATTTGATATTTTGCTTGTTTTGGATTTTGTTGTTGTCATTGGTTTTGTTTTGAAAAGAGAATAGAATAAACTATTTCATTTGGAAGGGACCTACAATGATCATCTAGTCCAACTGCCTGACCAATTCAGGGCTGATCAAAAGTTAAAGCATGTTGTTAAGGGCATTGTCCAAATGTCTCTTAAACACTGACAGGCTTGGGGCATCTACCACCTCACTAGGAAGCCTCTTCCAGTGTTTGATCACCCTTTCAGTAAAGAAATGCTTCCTAATGTCCAGTCTGAACTTCCCCTGACACAGCTTTAAACCATTCCCACACGTCCCATTACTGGATATCAGGGAGAAGAGCTCAGCACCTCCCTCTCCACTTCCCCTCCTCAGGAAGCTGCAGCGAGCAATGAGGTCACGCCTCAGCCTCCTTATCTCCAAACTAGACAAGCCCAAAGTCCTCAGCTGCTCCTCACAGGTCATGCCTTCCAGCCCTTTCACCAGCTTTCTTGCCCTCCTCTGGATGCATTCAAGGACCTTCACAACCTTCTTAAATTGTGGGGCCCAAACTTCACACAAAACTCAAGGTGAGGCTGCACCAATGCTGAATACAGTGGGATAATCACCTCTTTTGACCAGCTGGCTATACTGTGTTTGAGGCACCCCAGGATGCAGTTTGCCCTCTTGGGTGCCAAGGCACACTGACATATAATCCACTACTAAAAATATAGAAAGATATAGTTTTTCATGGTCAAAAAATTATTTTTATTTTTAATTGGGGAGATCAGAAATCACTAAAACCTGGACCCATCCAAAATGCAATCAATTAAAAAACTATGTGGGAGGGAAAAAAAAGTTAGTTTACATCTGCCTTATAGATACTCCCAGAATTCAGCAAATGAAATAATCATGTCTGATCCTCCCACAGCTGCTGGTATTGAGTGGATTGCATATGTTTCAGGCCCTTGGAGCAATAATCTTATTCACTCACTGTTTCTGTGCCTGACGGATCCAAGAAGACTACCAGAATACCCAACGTTCAGTTCAGGGCTTCTAGGATGAATCTGGATTTCCCTGAAATAGCTGCTTTCGGTTATTACAGAACACTAAGGACAAAAGCAAAAGGACTCCTTTGCTAATGCCCAAACAATGTGTAGGTAGAAGAATAATCAAAATTTAGATGGGGGAAAAGATCTTGCAAAAGAAGATGAAGAAACAGATTAGAAGAGGTATCCTTGGAGATGAAAACAGGCTGGTTGAGTAGAGATTAGATTTGGAAACTGGGGGAAGAAATGTGGTTATTCAGATCTAGTGGTCAAGTAAGACAGTGATGACAGACTGCAAAAAAGGATCTAAAGCGCAGACAATGGTTTTAAGAAGTTCTGGGACTGACCATGTCAAAGGTTTAACAAAGAAGGGAGATGATAACACTGATGTACATGCAAAGGCCCATGGGGACAGGGGGATCCAGAAGGAAAGTGAAAAAAAAATGAGCCAGAGGTGTCACGAGATCCTCAAATGCATATGAGAATCAGGATTGGTTGACAAAAGAAGCTCTGGTTAGAGAAAATGAAAACGGCTTGAGGGGAAAAAAAAAAAAGAAAAGTAAATGGGTGGGTGAGGGCACCAGTGGCGCAATACTGGAACTAAATGGACATGGAGACTGTGGGAAGTGGGATTAGTCTGTTTAGGAAAGGCAGACAGTAATGAAAGGAGAAATGATCACACAGGTAGAAAGATAGCTGGGAGGGATGGGGCAGAAAATTCTGTCCTCTGCACACATTCCTGCATGCAGACTGAAACAGAGGTTAAGCTCCCAGAATCTGGGCAGAAACCACTGACCACCAGTAGTAGTTCTCTGGCTGGTTTGGCTAGTCTTACCAATCCTCTAACAGCAGTGACTCAATGAAAAGGTGCTCTGCCTGAAGCTGTTATTAGTCTTCTTCAGCCAGAGCTGGCAAAATGGGACACCACAGTCACTCCACTTCTCAGCGTCTTAATATAAAACCCACCTTACAATTTAAAACATTGTAAACTGTGACCAGAACGGGAAGAAAAGCAAACTCTGTTCCACCAGCCTGGCTAGCAGAGGGTAACCTACAGCAAGGAGTGGGACAGGCTGCTGAAGGAGGCACCCGGTTTCTTCTATCAAAGGCCATTTATACCTTGAGTGAATGAGATATTTCCAGCAGTCTGGGCAGACATATCTCAGGCTGATTGTTTCTACAGTTCAAATTATAGCTCTTTTCTTTCCCACTAGCATGATTTCTGCCTAAAGCCAGTCAAAGAATTAGATAATAAGGCTTTTATTACAAAAATAAAATTGAATGTCACTTCTAGAAATTTTTACTCTCTTCCGCTGCTCACCCCCCCCTTTTTTTGGTTGTGGGCATTCCTTATTACTTGTAGAATTCAGTAAGCAAATTTACTTTACAGACTTTCGAGAAATCTATTTTTTCTAACTGTTTTATAGCATTCAGAAATGTTTCATCATTTACGTTTAGATAGAATCTATGTTTTCTCCCAAATGATTAGTGAAGTATGCTTAGTAACATTAAAATAAACTCTTCTCCTAACTACAGTGCAGTGTTTCTCTTTAACTCCATTAAATCACAATTTGCTGCTGTTTCTTTAAACTGACCCTCCCCAAAACAACTGCAGTATTATTGATTCAGGTTCTGATTTTCTGATCTCACCAAGTATCACATTTTGCTTTCATGCAACCACAGTGCTGCAGAATGGAAAAATACCCTGTTAAGTGCTTCCCTTCATGCCTGCAGTTAAAGTCTGTCTGGTCCTCTTGATTGATATCTCCATAGATATTAAAGAGCAAATCCTCTAAAAAAACATGTACTTTCTAATGGGGTGAGTTTTCTGAATCTCCGAGACACATGAAAATATATGTCCTTTGTATCCTTTGGAAAAAAAAAAAAAAAAAAAAAGAAAAAAGGTCGAGGAAGTGGTAAAACAGATTCTTAACGTTTTTCTGTTAAAAATGAAATTGTGTGAAAAAAGTTTAATAATTAATTTAACACAGGTGTGTCCCATTTTTAGATTTTGAGGAGATACTGAAATTGTGGGTTTCTGCTAGAGAAGGAGGCATGTTTTTGCATGTGGCTATTGCAAACAAAAATATGGTAACCAGTTGTGGACAGTGAGTCCCTTGGAAATCAGTGGACAAACCCTTCTCCAGAGAGCTTGTTACCATATTCCTTGCTTTACAGCCACAGAGCACTCTCACACAAAGCCTCATTTTCCCAGAAATAAGGTGAGCATATCATATTTTCTTACTAAAAGCTTTACTTTACCTAATCTTACCCAGAACCAACATGAAAGTACAAACAGAAAATGCATCTCTACATTTACATTCAACTGCATAATGTACTTATTGTTAAATTAGCTGGTTATTTTTATTTGTTGATGTCATTGGAGGCCCACATTTTTTACTATGGAACTGGACAGACAGGATTAGTCCAGAGTTGCATGAACTGGTCGTAATGAAATCCAAAACCGTGCAAAACTCCCCTGAACTTGTTGTGAACTTGAAGTGCAGCCTATGCAGGAGGCGTTTTAAAAGAACAATCTCTTCTCCCAAATTTTTGGTAGTGAGACCAGAAGAAGTAAACAGGCAAAGCTATTGTTGAGCAGAAGTAAGGGGAAAGCTTTTATCTGTCTGGACTTTCATATTACACACATCCCCATGAACCCTCTAAAGACCTAGATCATATTAACTGTGGGAACACGCAGTGCTTCCTGGCTGCAGGCCAATCAGGAGTTTCAGAAACAGCTACGAGTTAGTTGAAACAGGTGCATGTAATAAAGAAGCCTGAAATAAAGAATCAGAACAACTGGGCTGTGTCAAGTTAAAGTTACTATTACACAGGGCTGTGCAAAATTTTCACAGCGAGTTTCAGAAACCTCAAAATCTGCACTTTGCACATTTTTTTGCTTTTTTTACTTAAGTAATTCATTGAAAAGGTACAAACTAATGTATTTTCCACTCACAGATGGACCTAATATCATGCAAAGCCTTTCTAACTTTTCAAAACCTGTCCTGTTTCAATTGTTGTTGTACAAAGTTGGCCTGTCTAGAAACAAATACAGAAGAAAAATAACTTCTTCAAAAATTCAAGAAAAAATGTAGGCATCTGACCTCTTAGCCCAGAACAGAAGCAAAAACAGTGTGCAGTCTTCTGTACAGCTCTATCCTATGTGTTTGTGGAAAGCTCTATTTTATATGTAGGCAAAGGAGAAAAGGAGGTAAGTGGCAATGGTGAAGGCAGGCACATCTTCATAGTTCAGAACAGACCAGACATTATCTCTGGACAGTGTTCAGTAGGCCATTCTCTGGCAGAAGGTCTATGGAAGCACATCCTCCACTTCCCATCTCAAGCATATGAAAAAGGAGGCAACAGGTTCATCAGTGAGTCATGCTACATTGTCTGGACATTGTAGCATGCATTTTCCTCAGTATAACCTTCTAGATGCTGATTTTGGCAGGAGAATGTTGAAAGCCCATGACATCCCTTTTCCCTGATTTGAAACACCAATAATATTAGCAGTGTATGAATCCATGAACATACAGATCAAGTCACAAGCAATATCCAAAATGCAAAGAAGGCCAAATTTTTTCCAGCTCTTCCACATAAATATTAGAGATAAGAGGTACCAACTGTTTCTATCATTAAGATATACACCTGGAAAACAGTCAAAAAATGTTCTTTAGACAAAGCACTACTTAGGAGCAATAATTCATTTGCAGAAGGAAGGATGCTGTGGTGGGTTAAAGATGTTCACTAGCATACAAATTATCAGCTGTCAGAAATAGTACATTAATTGTATCTGATATCCTGGTGCTATTTTTCTTTATAGAATCAATACTCAAATCCTTTGAGGTTTTAAAAAAATGTTTCTTTGAAACTGGTAATGAGTACTTCCTAGAAATATGTACTAGTTCCATGGAACTGCAGTACGAATAACAATAAAAATAGGGTCTGGTAAAATCACTCTTGAGTGCTATTGGACTTTTCCTCTGTATAGAAGATGAAAGTAAAAGAAGTCTATGGATTAACTGTATCACATTTTTTCTATCAGATTTAAGGTAGTGTATTTTCTGCCAACATTTTCAACATATGGAATTCATGTTATAAAGTTAATGATCTTAGTGACATAAAACTAAGGGTTATGGAAAAAAACAAGCGGAATTCTTACAGAACCTTCTAGTTATAAATGTACATCAAGTTCTGCAAATCTGAGTTCACAGAATCACAGAATCATCTAGGTTGGAAAAGACCTTGTAGATCATCCAGTCCAACCATTAACCTAACACTGACAGTTCTCAACTACACCATATCCCTAAGCTCTATGTCGACCCTACTCTTAAAGACCTGCAGGGATGGGGACTCCACCACCTCCCTGGGCAGCCCATTCCAATGCCTAACAACCCGTTCTGTAAAGAAATGCTTACTAATATCTAGTCTAAACCTTCCCTGGTGCAACTTGAGGCCATTCCCTCTTGTCCTATCACTTGTTACTTCATTAAAGAGACTCATCCCCAGCTCTCTGCAACCTCCCTTCAGGTAGTTGTAGAGGGCGATGAGGTCTCCCGTCAGCATCCTCTTCTCCAGACTAAACAACCCCAGTTCCCTCAGCTGATCCTCATAAGACACATGCTCCAGACCCTTCACCAGCTTCGTTGCCCTTCTCTGGACACGCTCAAGTAATTCAATGTCCTTTTTGTAGTGAGGGGCCCAAAACTGAACACAGGAATCGAGGTGCGGCCTCACCGGTGCCGAGTACAGGGGTAAGATCACTTCCCTGTCCCTGCTGGCCACGCTATTTCTGATACAAGCCAGGATGCCATTGGCCTTCTTGGCCACCTGGGCACACTGCTGGCTCATGTTCAGCCACCTGTCAATCAACACCCCCAGATTCCTCTCTGACTGGCAGCTCTCCAGCCACTCCTCCCCAAGCCTGTAGCACTGCTGGGGGTTGTTGTGGCTGAAGTGCAGCACCCGGCATTTGGCCTTATTGAAACTCCTACAGTTGGCCTGAGCCCATCGCTCCAGCCTGTCCAGGTCTCTCTGCAGAGCCTCCCTACCCTCAAGCAGATCAACACTCCCACCCAACTTGGTGTCATCTGCAAATTTACTGAGGGTGCACTCGATCCCCTCATCTAGATCATCAATAAAGATGTTAAAAAGGAGTGGCCCCAAAGCTGAGCCCTGGGGGACACCACTCGTGACCGGCCACCAACAGGATTTAACTCCGTTCATGTTCACCACCACTCTTTGGGCCTGGCCATCCAGCCAGTTTTTTACCCAGCAAAGCGTGTGCTCATCCAATCCACAAGCAGCCAGTTTCACCAGGAGAATGCTGTGGGAAATGGTGTCAAAGGCCTTACCAAAGTCAAGGCAAACAACGTCCACAGCCTTTCCCTCATCCAATAAGCAAGTCGCCCTGTCGTAGAAGGAGATCAGGTTTGTCAAGCAGGACCTGCCTTTCACAAACCCATGCTGACTGGGCCTGATCATCTGGTTGTCCCGCATGTGCTGTATGATGGTACTTTGGATGAGCTGCTCCATCAGCTTCCCGGGCACTGATGTCAAGCTGACAGGCCTGTAATTTCCCAGATCATCCTTCCGACCCTTCTTATAGATGGGCGTCACATTGGCCAGTTTCCAATCTGTCAGGACTTCCCCGGTGTCCTCGTTTAGCCAGGATAGGGTTAAGTTTCCCCAGCAGTGGGGGGAAGCTCTAGCCATGTTATTCATATATCATACTGACGTCACATCCTGGCGCGAGCGCAGGAAGAATCAGTGATCGCGTGGGTTGGCGCAGCCGGTTCTCTCAGTGCTGTATTGGTATATATTTTGCTCTGTTCATTGTTATCACTATTACTGATATTGTTATTGTTGTTGTTTGTTGTGTTGCTGTTGCACTGTTGTATTAAACTTTTCCTTATCTCAGTCTTGGGGCTTTGTCTTTCACTCCCTTTGTGGGGGAGGGGCAGCGGCCACATGGTCTCAGACCCCGGCAGGGGCTAAACCATCACACCCAGTCAGCCAGGACTGATGGTAAATGATGGAAAGCGGCTTGGCGAGCACCCCAGCCAGCTCCTTCAGCACCCTCAGGTGTATCCCGTCTGGTCCCATAGACTTGTGTGTGTCTATGTGATGCAGTAGGTCACTATCTCCTCCTGGAATGTGAGGTGGTCATTCTCCCAGTCTCTGTCTTCTGGCTGAGGAGGCTGGATTCCCTCAGTACAACTAGTCTTGTTATTAAAGACTGAGGCAAAGAAGGCTTTAAGGACCTCAGCCTTCTCCTCATCACTTGTTACCATGTTTCCTCCTGCGTCTAGCAGGGGATGGAGACTCTCCCTGGTCTTTCTTTTGCTACTGACATACTTATAGAAACATTTCTTGTTGTCCTTGACTGCTGAAGTCAGATTGACTTCCATATGGGCTTTAGACCTCCTGATTTCTGCCCTGCATAGCCTCACAGCATCTTTGTAAACACTGTGAGTTGCTAGCCCCTTCTTCCAAAGGCTGTAAACTCTCCTTTTCTCCCTGAGTTACAGCCAAAGCTCCCTGTTTAGCCAGGGTGGTCTTCTCTGTTGCCGGCTTCTCTTACAGCACCTGGGGACCACCTGCTCCTGAGCCATTAACACTTCCTTCTTAAAGAGCGCCCAGTCTTCCTGGACCCCTATACCCTTCAGGATCGTCTCCCAAGGGATCCTTTCAAGCAGGTGCTTAAACAAGTCAAAGTCAGCCCTTTGGAAGTCCAGTATGTCAGTTCTGCTTAACCCTCTCCTGGCCTCTCTAAGAATAGAGAACTCTATTATTTCATGATCGCTGTGCCCTAGTCATTGTCCGATCGCCACATCATCCACCAGTCCTTCTCTGGTCACAAAGAGGAGGTCCAGCAGGGCACCTTCTCTGGTTGGCTCTCTCACCAGCTGTGTCAGGAAGTTATCTGCCACACATTGCAGGAATCTCCGGGACTGGTCCCGCTCTGCTTTGTTGTATTTCCAGCAGATGACTGGGAAGTTAAAGTCTCCCACAAGAACAAGGGCAAGCGATCGTGAGATTTCTCCTAAATGCCTATAGAATATTTCATCCAACTCTCTGTCCTGGTTGGGTGGCCTATAGTAGACTCCTACTACAACATCTGCCCTGTTGGCCTTTCCCCTGATTCTAACGCAAAGACACTCTACCCTGTCTTCACTACACTTGTACTCAAAGCAATCATAACAGTCCCTAACATACAGCGCCACCCCACCACCTCTCCTTCCTTGTCTATCCCTCCTAAAGAGCTTGTAGCCATCAAGTGGTGCACACCAGTCATGGGAGACATCCCACCATGTTTCTGTAATAGCCACAACATCATAATTTTCCTGTTTCACCATGGCTTCAAGCCCCTCCTGTTTGTTACCCATGCTGTGTGCATTGGTATACATGCACTTCAGATGGGCTAGTGTTTTGCCCCCTTCCCCCTTCAAATCTGGGTTGTAAACATTGTAGCTTATTGCTCACACAATATAGTTCCTACTAAAAAGATGTCACTGGGAGAATTCTGCATTCATATATTTTATAGCAGCATTAAAAAAAAATCCCAGTCAAGTCACCAGTATAAAAAAAATCTACTGTGTAGACAATGGAAGTTTCGATGGTTTTCATGCTATCACCTTTGGTAAAAGAAAGTGCATCCAATGATTTTCATGTGTCCAACACATGCATCTTGTTTTGTTGCTTTTCTTCATGTCTTCTTTTAACCTGGGACAGAAAAACAGTGGCAACAACAAAAGCATCAGTAAACAACTACAGATGTCTAAGTATTTTTTAAGCTTTATAAAATGTCTCCTGAGTGGCTAACCCTCCACAGCAGAGGAACAGCATAAGAGAGAACACTTTTACTGATATTCCTGTATAAGGAGAACACTTTGACACTGTAGACAGTTTTTTGTGTACTAATTACCTCAGGAGCTGTCTTATTGGGAAATTTTAACTTGTGGTAGGGTTGCTTAAACCAAAAGGGTCAAAGGATGGTGACCAAATACAAAGCAGTCCACTTGCACTTCACTTTGGGGTTTTAGCAATAGGACAAAAGCTCAAGCTCATTAAAAGTCAAGAGGAATCCAGCAAGCCAAGGTGACAGACTCAGTTTTGGTAGAAATAAGAGAGGCCTATGAAAAGGCCTTCCAAAAGGCCATCAGAAAGCCAAGATTTTAAGAGCATCTTTATAGAAGGTGATATAAACTATAACAGGAGGTTTCTGGAACAGTATAATACTGGCTGCAGCAACAAAAGCCATGAGGTGATGAAAGAAATGGACAGCTGTGATTTTGAAATACTTAAATGAAATATAAGTTGATAGCCAGGAACTATCACAAAGCAATTAAAAAAAAATTAAAAACACAGTCATCATACATAAAGAGAGGCAAAATATTTGAGGGATGAGAAGCATCATTAATTATAACTACCTCAATTAGTTTCTTTGGAACATCAACCCTACAACTGCAACAAAGAATTTCCGATAAAGTAACATCCCCTCTTTAGTCAGGCTTCCTGTGTGCTCCTAGGATGGCAACTAACATGCTCCCACTAGGTGCCAGTCTGCAAAGTGGGAAAAGTTCTTCCCAGCCTATAAAAACATACTTTGGCTGAAATCCAACACAGAGTGGGAAACTTAGTCATAAGAAATAAGAAAAACAAACCCCAGAAAAAGGCGGGTGGAGGCAAAGAAAATAGATATAAAAGGGAGTCTGGATGAAGCAATGTAAACTCTTTCCAGCCTAATTACAGTGTGCCCCTGCAGCTTACGGACAACCCAATCATAGCATAGTGATGGAAGTTCTGTTAAGCCTTTCCACACTTCCCTCCTGCACACATGAAGCTCCCAGTAAAGAAGGTGCTGTACCTTCTATCAGAGCTATAGACCCAGGTGTATCTCTTCCTGAAAAAGATCCTGAAAACTAAGGAGGGTGCATTTGCCAAAACTCTGACCCACAGTTGACATTTTCTCATACTAAAGGAGAAAAAGCCCACATTCAATGCATCAAGCTGATGAACCAGAGCACCAGTAAAATATTAAGGGTTGAAATTGTAGCTGAACACATGTATGTGGTAGTACAGCCTTTCCCATGTCAACATGCTGCAAGTCAGACCATTCAAACAAGAAATTCAGATTCCTTGCTCTTACCCTCTCTCATGGTGTATATGCCTCCAGGAAGGCCATAACCATGGTTTCAACTTGGTGAGGATGTCCTCTGTGAAGCTATGACGCCTCTGGGGTACTCATCTCTGAGTAAACTGCAGCAGTACCATGCAGCCCCATGGAGGCCAGGATGACGAGCACAGTTATTAAATATACCAAGCAAAGTGTGCTTCCACAGCATGGAAAATGTCAGGATGAGCAATGCTTCTTTTCCATTTTCCACATGATTATCATTTTCTTCTTGTTATTTACAAAAAGGAAACTATGATTTAACTTGAACATGAGAGCAACACTGATGTGGAAAAAGGAAATTTCATACTAGACAAAAAGTTGAAAACAGCCTCAGATCACAATAACAGCCGGTTCTCTTCGGCCTGGAGGAAATAAAAATATTTGAGTTCTTGGTGTAAATATCCATCACGAAGAATAAAGAATACCCCAAAGGTGGGTACACAGAGTCAGTGGTGCTGTGGTTGAACTCCAGTGTTCCACACAATAGTACTCCTGTGCCTCAAAACTGCATCTGAGCATGCACAAGTGGGTGTGCACACACCACCCACAGCAGGAACCAGCTTCACACACCAATGAAGCTTTGGAATTCCTTACCAGTACCCTAGACTAGATCAGTGAATAATTAAGTGTGATAATCACAATGAGAGATTGATTTATGAACTTGATAAAAATAAATATTTGATTTATTTTAAAAATAAATATATGCTTAGGTACTCAGAAATGAAAGCTAACCTGACGCACCTCAAAAGCTTTATGTACTTCAGGAGAGGTAGCACAGAAGTAATTTCAATGTCCAGTGGCCTGAGACAGCATTGCATGTGAAATTCTTATTTGACATGGTTACCTAAAAAGTCTATAGCAAGTGTCAAGGTTATAAACATGACTGTTGCTAAGTTTATGCTACTGATAAAAAAAAAATCCCTGAATTCTATAGATTTTGTACAGATGCCTAGCTAATCCCTGTTATTCAGAGTAGCAGATAAAATTTTCTTTAATTCTTGCTTGCAAAAATTTAAATAAAATAAAGAAATAATTTCATCTAGTTCAGACATTCATGAGTGAAAACAAATTATTTAATATGAAGATGACTTTTCATAATCTAGAAAAAACAAAATGTATTATCAGGGTCATAGACAGCAAAACAGACTATGAAACGACTGAAATAATGAACTTCAGAATGGGAATGCTGATATGACAAAGAGAAGTGATATGATACAGATACATAAATAAATGTTAAGAGTGAAGTTATATCAACCACTTATTTTCATTCTTTTTAATAACGTAAGGGCAAGTGGTCATTACATGAAAAACAAAAATTAAGAAAAGGAAATTCCTTTTCAAATTATGCTTAATTAGGCTGTGAACTTAATTGGCTCAAGATATTGTGGAGAACAAGAGCTCAGCATTACTCATAAAAGGACCAGACAGAAAATCATCTGATACTATCCAATGTAAATGGGATATAAACTGTCCTATTGAAAAGGATAAGACATCCCTGCTACGTTGGAGGTTTCAGAATATCTTGTCTCTACAGGCAAGTTATTCCATAACTATCTTTGGTGGAGTCTCTTGCATGTTCATTTGAGGATGATAATAATACAGTTTAAGATAGGATACTGAAAAAGACTGATTACCTTAATTAATTCTGGCAATTTCTAAGGAGTCAAATGCTACACTTACATTTAATACAAACCTGATGAAGCATTAGATCGTAAAGGGTGCAAATTGGCTTAGTATGCTAGAAGTGTTAACGTTGGAGTGTTTGTAATAAAAGGAAATGGAGTATACTCTTAAAAGACAGCATTTCAACATTTGCTGAGCTGATAACATCTGCAGATTTTTCTTTAGAGCCTTCCTTACGATCAGAATCTCCAAACCTTTTTTCTAACCAGTCTTTTTTTTTTTTTTTTTAATGGACACATGGCAAGTGAGTTTATTTTCCTCCTGTTTTTTTCTTTTTTTTTTTTAAAGGAAGTAATGATAATTCTTTTCTGAGACATTTGATACTCAAGTTTATAAACTTCAGAGAGACACCTAGTATAATCTGTGTACCATCTGAGTTACAGCTGAGGTGAGTCACATGTTAGGAGAATTATTTCTTTGTTATACTGAGAAATAAGGATTTTCGTAGTTAAAAAAGGTTAACTGATGAAAATTCTTTTAAAACTGGGATCACATGAGGCACATTGATCACAACATCTACAAATTGTGTCCTTTAAGGAGACTGTAAGCTTGATGTGATTTAGATATTTACAAAAAATCCCCATGTTATAGATAATCTTATCTTCATTTCTGTTTTTAAATAAAACATTAATGGACTGGCATTTGGATTAGTAGCATACCTTACTTACTCTGAAAAATCTTGAAATATCTTTATTGCTTATTATGATACAAATTCATCCTACCCAACTTTAACAACATAATTCAAGTACCTATGTTAGGATCACGCTTGATCTGGGTAACATACATAGTTGAGAGAAATTATTCCTTCTAGTGTAATTCAATTAATATGAAACTTAAATCACTATCTTGAGGACTTGATTTATACTTAAGAATGAAACAACTGTGCTCTTAAGCTTGGTGCCTACATGTTTATAGATGGGATGAATGTGGGACTAGGTGTCTGAAGAAGGGCAATGAACCCTGACTCTCACAGCTCCTTATGGAGTTCAGCATTTATATCCAATTTAAAATCAAATTCGTATCTGTGTCCAGGTGTCTGTAGCCCTTCACTGAACAACAATAATCTTCCACATATGCTCTACTAAACCAAATTCAGGCTAAGTATCACAGAGTAATGGGAACTGGTAGAATGGAAAGATGACTGTTGCGTGCTTCTATTTTCATGAACATACACTGGTGATTACCATAAAGTCTGCATTGCTCTTGTAAAACTCCCAGTGTCTCAGGAGTTTTAAGCACTGCCTGAAAGATAGTGAAATATGAACATAAGCCTTCTTCCCTGCCCTTCCTAAGGAAATTCCTGAGAAGGACAAAGGAGGTGTTCTATAGGACCTGGGTGCACCAAGATCACAGAGGTACAGCTCTGGGCTCATTTGGGTTCATTCCAGACCTGGAAATGGTAGAGAAGTAGTTCAGTGATCTGCAAGTAACTTGTACACAAATCGGCCAGTGATGAAATCAATCTCTCTGAACTCATTCTGGCGCAATACACAAGGTTGCAAGACCCAGTGTGCCATGTCTACTGAATTATCTGCCAGTTTGGGAATCTCACTGCAATCTCAGAGAGCTGAAGAGGAGATTCACAGGTTCCCAGAAAACAATACAACTCAGAGCCATGTTCTGCACTCCAGGAAGTGCTCCAAGGGATATCGCTTCTATGAGGAACAGATAGCTGGCATTAGAGAAGGGTTTGTCCTATGTGATACAACTTTTTGGGTAGTTTTAATTTATTTTTTTGTAGAGAAGAACAGGCTCATCTGAATGAAAAATAAGGAAAGAGAGTTCCACATGGTGACTGGGTGAAGCATTTCTTGCACACAGTGTCAGAATTAATTCTAGACCTTTTTTTCCATCAGCCTCTTTAAAAACTTAGGTAGGTAATTACCCTGTCACAGCTGAAACATGCCCACACTAACACCATGACACTGGTGAACATTTAAGAGTTTCATCTTGTCCAGAGATGACAGACACCCAGTATGTCATGAAAAATGGAAATGTGCACTGAAATCCATGCGTGCTGAGATGGGTGGACTGTAGGCCTCTAAAGCTTTCCAAAGCTTTCTGGGAGCTTCATTTCAGAAGCACTAGTGTTTTTGCAAGTGAGTGCTTAAATACAATTTGGAGAAATGTTTTACTGAAATAAAAGAAAGCTTTTTTCTTCTTCTCCTCTTGGTTTTATCTCTAAAGAGAATAAAAACAATCCAGGAAAACTGATAACCATAATTTATTTTATGATTTTATAGAAAGCCAGTATTTAAAAAAGAAACAAGAAGCGTATTTGACATTTTTATAGGAAGAAATACAGTCTAATATGTAGTTTGTCACACAAAGTATTCCTTGGTAGGTTAGATAAATAGTTTGTGAAGAATATTGAACATGAATATGCCAAAAGCAATGAAAGTTACTGTGAAATCTATGATATTGTACAAGCTATAACCTACAGTTACACTACAGAAGACCTACAGTACTGTACGTGTACGGATCTGTGCAAAGCTGCCAGGTTTTGCTTCACTGAATTTCTGTAGCAAAACCAGAAAATCTTGCCTGTAGGGCCAGGACTCTTAAACATGGAGACATAAGTATACAAATGCCTGAAAGGTGCAAACACTGTAGAGTGAAAAGAATTATTTAGGAATACAGACACATCTTTGAATACTGAAGAATAAAATAAGGATAGGGAAAATGGTCTTAGTGTAAAGTACTTTACAGCAACATACTTTCCACTCTAGAAGAGACACCAAAAGAGTGGCAGCTATATTACTCGTAAAATTTTGGTGATGCACAATGACTGCACTGTTAGTGAGGTTGACTAGAATAAATGAAGGCTGCTCACAAGACTCCTGCCAAGTATTGGTAATGATTACAGACTAAGCGGAATATTAGGTGACTTTGGTGAATTTCTGTACTAGTGATCACATAGTCAGTCACACAGCAGGTCTCAGCATGGGAAACTTAATTTGTCTTTATAGTGTGTATGGTAGCTTGACTTCTTGCACTTACTGTGAGAAGAATATTTCTGGTATAGGTTTTGCAAGTGAATCCGAGAGAGTTTGGTATTTATCACAACTTGAAGTACAAATCTTGTTTTTTGACAAAGCTGTCAGCCTCAAAGACTGGGGCTAAAGGTCACTAAGACTATTTTATTAGAAGAAGCAATATGAACTGTAACTCCAGAAAGAGGAGAATAAAGCTCTAAGCTTGTGTTACACAACACACTAAGTCACAATAACGAATTATTGTCCTAAGGAACAATCTAATGTTAGGAAATGTTTAGTGCTTTTTTGTCATAAACATCCCAAGAATATAAAATATTCTGATGTACAAAATGAATAAATAAATTTATTTTCATGATTTATGCAAGTGAAAATCACCTCATCCAGACATTCATTTTGAGCCTATGAGCTCTGGATTTTTAAAATAGTAGGCCTCCATGATGAAAGAGAGACATATGAAGATTTAATGGTGTGTTATTTTCTCAGCCAAAAAATACGCCACCATCATTACTCTTTTATTCCTATCTTTTGTATGGTTCTGGGGACACTGGAAATGTTGATAAAGCATCTGGTATATGTGTTGCTGAGCTCTGCTGCATGTATTTATATCCATGCCCTCACCACACAGTAGCACCACAGAACACAAGCAATCTTTGGGCTATCAAAGCTATTCTCAGCCCTCTGAAATAATTTACAATAAATAGAAATATCTCTGAGCACATGTTACTTTCTGTTTAATGTTACCTGTGACGTGTAAGTCAATGGTGTTCATCCTGTTCCCGCTTGGCATGCATGCAGAGATAAGAAAACCACCAAAGACAGAAAGAATTGATATTTTCTCTCCCTCAAGAAAGGCTGGTTCTGTTCTTCCTATAAAACACATTAAGCAAATTGGCTTTTGCACCAGATCAAGTCAGTAATCCATGGAAGGAACAGTGCTTAAAGACATCAATGAAATCATTGTGCTGCAGCCTGTGGATATTGTGCTGCCTCTCTTTCTGGTACCAATCTCCTGGATTGAATTGGAACCTGTATGAGCTTTCTCCATTATCCTCAGCTGGCATCTGACCTAAAGACTGTAATGCCTGGTTCATAGGCAGATGGACTCCTAAAAAAAGATTCTCATTTTCTATATTCACGAGTTGAGTGACCTGGGAATAAACAATGGGACCTTCCAGTTCTGCCAACAGATGTAACATGAGATATGGAGTGAGTAATAAAAATGACTGTCTCATTCTTTTATGAACGAAAGCATATCCAGGTATGACCTCAATATTCCCAAAAGGCTCTAGCAGGAACTGGATTTTTATTTCAGTGACACTAGATCCAATTATTTTCCCGACACCTATGTTTGAGGAAATCATTTAGGGCCATATGAAAAAAACCAAATTGGGTTCCCAAAAAGCTAAAGTGAAATCAAATTGCCTAAGTCACAGAAACACTGCCATTCAACAAGAGCACTTTAAATTTGCACACTCCTTCCTTTGGCATGCAGAGCTATGCCTTAGCATATACCCAGAACAGCACCATTCCTGGTATGGCAAAGTAGCTCACCACCCATCTTCTCAGGATCTTAGGTTAGGATCCAGAAAAAAAGACATCTCATCCTTCCTAAAAACCCTTAGAGAGTTTATCTAAGAAGCATTTTCAGAGCAAATAGGGTCCACCCACAAGGTCCTATTGACCCCAAGCTACAAGCAAAACTTTATGCATGAATATGGCTCACTGTTTTTACTAAGGTATTTCATATACATATATGAAGTGAAGTGTGAAGGTACATCAGAGATCGGATTTAGAGCTGTCAAACACTTTTATAAACTTGCCAGTTACCAGCTTCTGGCTTACTCCTCAAACACAGGTGAGTTATGCAGATACAGGAAATTCAATATATCCTGGACTCACCGGATTCACACTTCTCCACAAATTAACAGTGCCTGAGTACCAGGTCCGGTGCAGTGTCAGATCCCTGTGGTATGTACCTTGCTGTTAGTATGTTCACATATGGTCTCTTCAATGTCTGGCACAAACTGGTCTCCCTGGACACATATAATTCAGTTCACACATGTACAGCAGGTCTCAAATGGTTTAGGTAGGTTAGAGCTATTGCACATACTCAGTTTATTTATATATGCAAAGCAATTGGCGCTACCTGAGGGTAATCAAAGTTGACAGCAACCCTACCCAGGTAGAGGAGAGGCTAGAGCAGAAAGTACGAGCTGTGAAAGACAAATCAGAGGCTTGTAGCCCTGCAGATGCTCATGCTAGATAGGTGAGTCAGTCAAACAAACATCAACAGACTCACCCAAAGGAAAAATTATCAGTTTAAATTAAACTGTATTAAAGCTCAAGCTATGTGTGTATTTTCTTGAAACTAGCAGTAAGTATTATTTTGTTATTTAAAAAATTCTGGTCATAGCAAAGCCAAGGCTCTGATCTGGGAGGAAGGGCACACACAGTGACAGTCTGCTCCCTGAGGGGCTTATTGGCTAAGCAAGCAGGGCTGGGGACAGAAGAAAGGAAGAATTGTTATTCACATTTTACAAACAGAGCACAGCAATGCAGAGATTGAATGATTGGCTCAAGGTCATAGAGGATGTCCATGGCAGAGCCCTGGAAGTGAATCCAGATCTCAAGGTGCATCTTCCTGTCTGTCACACAGACAGGTTTAATTCATAAAGAATTTAAAAAAAAAAAAAAAAAAGTTAAGAATCAGCCACTTCCCAACAAGACTCATGCAGGCTTTCAGTCTAACGTTTCCAACTGGCTTCTCAGTCTAGCAGCTAAAATTTCATCACATCTTTGAAAACATAACCATAACTGTTTTGACTCATGCTGTAACATGCATACTGCCAAAAGCAATCCCTAACGCTGTAATATTTTGCTCCGTTAGAGGTGCCATACTGCCATACTGCCAGCAAGCAGCGAGCTTACTGAATAAAACTGCAACCATTGAACAGTCTCTTCTCTGTGTCTGTGTGTCTTTTGGCCTAAATAAAGTAAATACACAGCATTAAGGGCCTGATCCTACTCCCACTTAAGTCAATGGCAAAATTCCCATTGACTCCAATGGAAGAAGAAGCCAGCCCTTACAAAACTGGTGACTTTTTTTCCTTAAATTACTGGCAGGTTAATTTATGTGCAATTTGCAGCAGCAAAATATTGGTCAAGAAACTGTGCATCAATGCATAATTTTAAAATAATAAAGATGGAATCAATTTCATTACTGTACTGACCCTGTACAAAGATGTTCACTGCAATAAATCCTATATTGAGATGTGAAAACAGGTCTTCCCTAGGCAGTGCTAAAAGGAACAAGAAGGATTTCCACTATGGAAAGTGGATGGTAAAGCATGTTCGAATATCTTGTGATATATGTAATAAATCCCAATATGAGAGTTTAAGTTCTTCACATTTTACCTCAGTTCATACACAAGAAAAAAAAAAAAACACCATTGAAATAAACCACGGATGAATCATGGATAAAATGTTGTCCTTTAATATATATACAATTTCTATTGATATTAGAGTATTCTGCCCTTGCATCCTTGCACAAAATTTGAATCTCACTATTGCTTTCATTTTACTACTTTCTGTTAGGCAAGTGCATCCAAGTAGTCTTTAAAGATGTTTTGTTTATGAAGCTATATTTAGAGTTTATCTATTTAGAAATTACGTATTTCAGCTCCCAAGTCAAATCACAGCTTCTTCCCCTCCCCCCCCCCCCCCCCCCCCTTCTTTATTGTCTTTTCTTCCATGATTCCTGGCAGAGATCATCATACTTTTTCTTTCCATTTGGTTTATGGTATTTATCTTGGGCTGCCAGTGCACTTGGTGCCACATAGGACTTGTAGATTGTGACTCCTTTTTTTGGCAGGACACTTTCAGTATCAGATTGCTGAAAATTTCTCCGAACACTATTTAAGACATTTTTAGCTGAAATAAATGTCAAGAGAACACATGGCCACTGTGTGGACTCAACTCTCTTCTTTTCCTAGATAACCTCAGGTGATAGCTAGACTAACAGTTGCTAACAATATTAATCTCCTATGTAGTTTAGTGACAAACATAGCTCTTTTGATAATATGAAAGCATAGCAGAACTTAATTTTACAAACATGAAAGACAGGACACAAGTGCTGGTGTAAGCAGGCTCAAGTATGCTACTCTGTCCTAAAAACAGAAAGAGTTTTAGGTCTAGACAGAACTAAGGGACAATGAACAACCCTCCAACAGTTATTCCATCAGGGTGAGAGGAAGCAGAACATATAATACAACTCTTGAGGAATAAAGTCCTGTCAGACATTGTCTTCCATGAAAGAGATAAAACTTGTGATCGAGACCTGAGTGCTAGAAACAACAACATAAATTATTGATTTGGTTCATAATTCAAAGCTGCAGTTGTGCAACAACAGGAGCTGAAGGCACCTGAGTCTGGGGTAGCAAAATATTTGAGTTCAACTTGTTGTCTCCTTCAGGAAATCAAAGTACTTGCTTCTGCACAGATGCTGAACATGAGTGGCTGATAAGTTAGGCTGTGTCTTCTTGTCTGCAGGCCGTTAGTCTCCACCATTTGCAGAGAAGGGTCTGCACCACTGCCTATCATATTTTTTTATTGTATAATAATAGTTCCAAGACAGTCATTGAAGAGGAAAAAGTAAAAACAGGTATTTATGCCTGCAAGGACACAGGTCTGCTGAACAGAAAGGGTCAGTCAAATACATTTCTCCCTGAGAATCAGAAGCAACTGGAAGAACATGCTCTGTTCAGATTACCAAAATGAAAGCTAAGCCTGTGCAGATCCAGACAACAATATTTAGATACAGGCAAGCAGATAAACACCACAGATGGAAAAGTGCTTTTTTAAAACTAAGAGATAATGATGGCACAAGCAAAAAGTAGTATAAACTATTTCTGGGCAAGAAGAGAAAACAGAAGATTTCTAATTATCAGAGGACTAAGGTAATGAATAACTTTTCAGTAGTAGTCATGAGTCGTGAGGAAAAAATTCAAAGACATAGGGATGAGCACAAACAGCACACACTTAGGGCTGTACCCAATAGGTAATTAGGACTTACCCACCCTATTTTTTGGAAGAGAATTAATTTAGCCATATGGACATAGGTCTGGACATGGATTTTTTCTGCCCAAAAAAGTATATTTTCATGTTTTGAAGGTATAAGTCAGTTCCCATTCAATAAATTCCAAATATAGAAGGTGTCTGCAAGAAGCATGCAGAGAATTATTCACACCTATGAAAAAATGAGGTACTTAGTAGAGTTGTTTGCTGCAATCAAAGAAACAAAGTACCTAATTCTTTCAAGAAATCCCGTTTGTAGACTCACTCCCAAGTTGCTGTTCTGACTGAATTAAACATCTGTACAGAAAGCAGGTGCTGCCTGAGGAATCTAGGTGTTTTAAGAGAGGAACAACATTTCTCTGATCAACAGCAAAACACAAAAGACTGTGCACTTCAACTGTAAACTGTAGTTTCTAATTGCTGATAGAATACTAGTGTCTTCACACTATATTAAGTATTATATGCTTGTGCCTTGAAACTTATATCAAAAAGAAATCTACCAGTTATCAGGGCTTAACTGTGTTCTAGTGAACACATGGTAAAATCTAGAATACACATCTGCTTTTAAAATTGCAGTTAGCTAAAGAATATATTCTTGTAAAAATCCAATTTATCGTGATTTTACAATGCATTTTTTTTTAAACTCATATGTCAAAGGAGAATATTGTCTTTGTATGCTCCTGTTGTGGTACAGAAATCACAGCCGAAGCTTTACTCCTCCTATATCTCCGAAAAAGTCCACAGCCTTAAGAGTTTAGCTGGATCTGGAATAGCAGCATCTTCACGTCAAAGTCCAAGACAAACACACACTTAATGAACCTTCGGTCTCCCCAGGCTCAGTTCTCAGTCCCTGTCTTCCAGGGCAGACCTCAGCTGAAACAGACAATTTGGAGTCTCACCAGCAGGCTCTTGGTTAGAAATCAACTTAGCCACCTGCAAAAGGCCTGGTCTCCCCTGGGGAGGCTCTGGAAGGCCACAGTCCTAAGTCAGCATTAGTATCCTTATCATTTCAGATAGGCTCAATATTTCCCTTCACCAGACACCTAGCCCTGTGCAGTGAGCTTGCTATATCTGATTGTAAGCATGCGAGTGATTGCAAATATCCATCTGTCAGAATGATCCATTACTTCCTTCCTACCTAACACAGTGAACATGTATTTCCCCTCAATCATTTTTAATTCAGAGAGAAACAAAGCTAATTTCCCTGAACTTTGAGGGACTATAATGTTTCAGCAAGATCAAAAGCTCCACTTGAATATTCATGTCATATAAAAACATTTTTATAAACTCACTTATGTCTGTACTCTAGAATGATTTCAGAGAACGAAATTCAGGTAGAAGATAGTTATATTCAGGTAAATAATACCTGTGATTGGAAACTAGTCTCTTTTTATCCAAGTCTGCTTTAGCTATATTTTTCACAAAACTCCTATTTCCTCCACATGAGGGAGATTTCCGACCAGTCTCACCCCGTTCTCAGTAGATCAGCCCTTTACTTTTTTTTAATAAGAGCAGTCCCATTAATTTCAGATAGGATTTACTGTACTGTACTGTGAGCAGCAGGACTGGCTCACTGCAGCCCCTGACAAGCACAAATACAGCAAGCTGTTCTGCATTCAAACACACCACAAGTGCTGGACACAACGCTGTTTCCCCAGCCCAAAGTGCTTCCCCAAAGCCTGATGGCTCCAACACAAAATGCCTTGAAGACTCTGTGCAAAACATGTGAGCAGTCCTGGAATGATACCATTCCCGTTAGAGAATAAGAACCATTCTCTATTAATGAATAATGACCATTCTATAATTTTCATTTAGAGAAATATGACCACATGCCCCAGCTGTGGCAGGTACAGCCTTTCTCTTATAATTTTCTCTCTGGCCTCAGGTATCTCAAGGTCTTGAAGCTGGGATGCTATGAAAGCACCAAATGGGATTGGAGACCCTCTCCATCTCACAACCCCAGACACTGAGCTCCTATTCCTCTTTATTAGCCAAAGAGTGGTTGTTTCTTCATTTCCCTGCCCTGCCCTGATTTGAGCATACCTTCTGGTGGATAGCGATGTAGAAATCTGTGGTGTTGGCAGATAGGAGCTGAAATGCTCAGGTTAGGCAAGGCAGCACTGCTTACACCATGCATGCTACTGGAACATAAAGTGCCCCAAAAAGTTTTCTAAGTACTGCACAGCCAGAGTAGGTAGATGGGGCACCCGAAGATTGCTCTGATACAGTTAAGCAGTTTTGTTCTTCCTAACATATACAAGTAACATCATGTATTTGGACTGTGAGTTACTGCTGGAGTCCTCAGAAGCAAATAGTTAATAATAATCCCTTGACCTCCACAAAAAAAAAAAAAAAAAAACAACAAACCAAACAAAAAAAACCCAACAACAGTCTGGGGAAAATTTGAGAGTGTACGGAAGTAGGTTATTATAAAAGTATTACTTATGTCTTAAAGCTGTAGGGTTTTTTATTCTTCCAAAGACATCAGATGTCTTAAAAAAGCTAAGCATATCTGTTTTTCAGACAAGGTTAACAGAACACAAACTGCAGCATGAATGGGCCATAGGTGACATAGTCACCAGGGGCAAGACAGCAAATAAGACTTAGTAATGATATATGTGCCCCATCCTTGAGACCATTGTGCTTAGAATCCTAGAATCCTAGAGTGGTTTGGGTTGGAAGGGACCTTAAAGATCATCTAGTTCCAATGCCCCTGCCACAGGTGGGGACACCTTCCACTAGCTCAGGTTGCTCAAGGCTCCAAATGTGCTTCACGTCCATATGCAGTCAGTTGTTCAAAGCTTGAAGTGTTACAACATATGAAGGAAGAAACAGGCATTGCTCACTTTTCCTTTTTTTTTTTTTGGATTTCTAACAGACAGGTGAATCAGCCCTTCTGGATGTTGTGTTAAAATGTATAAAGAAGTACTGTAAAGTAATTTAATATAATCAGGCCACATCCCTTACAGGATAAACCCCAATTGTTTTCAAAGCATGTGTAAGAGGAGTAAGACTTTTCCAGTCTTTTTTCTTCTGTCCTCGAAGGGGTTAAAGAAGCCTAATACAAAGGAGTTAAGCAATGCCTGAAATGGGATAATAAATGTGACACTCTCCGACTATCAGTAGCAAATATTTGAGCTTATCAAATAACGGAGGAAGTAGTTTAGTTACAAATAAACCAATCTCTCATAAAACAAGTCTTCACACAAGGTGATTTCATTGAACTGGAGACAGCTAAAGGCCACTGGCGGGCAGGACTCCTGCTCTGTGTGCGCTCCCCAATGGCCCCGTGTGATTAATGGGGCAGCCGGCAAGGAGGCCGAGCCCAGGGAGGCCGCCGAGGGACGAGGCAGCCGGGCTTCATATCAGCGGAGCGGCAATAAATAAAGCATCGCCGAGCTGGTGCGAGGAAGTGACTCATCCTCCTGGAACACAGCGGGATTTGTGCTCTCCCCCGGGCGCCCCCCTCCCCCTCGCCCCCTTTTTCCTCCGCCGCAGAGACCAGCGTGTCCCAGAGACTATAGTAGATGTCACCGCTTGGCACTGGCTGTGCAAAGAGAGGACAAATATGTGGGTGTGATGTGGATCTGGGACGATAGCCTTAAAGCTGCAGCGCTCGCTCTTGAGGGAGCATCTGGGCTGAGGCAAGCTTAGCAAAACACGTTTCAAAGGCTGGCTTCTTCGCAGGAGATACTTGGATGCTCCTTCTCCTTTTCATGGCATCTAAGCAATGCAGAGGGCAAACGTAGCAACTTTGGTAAACAGGAACAGATTTTCCTTCCAAAAGTTATGTAAAAATGCAAGTAATTAAGACACAAGGGAACAGAAGCAGAAAGAGGTGGAACTGAAGCAGAAGGAGTTGCAATATGCCCAAGGCCAGTTCGGGAGCTGAGGTGTGGCTTCACCATTGAGTTAGCACAGATCGTGGGGTGCTGCCAGCAGGGTTAAGCCACATTGTCCTCTCTCCACGAACTCCCACCCCCTCAAGCAGCTCCTTCTCAAGGGACATGACCCCACGTCTGCACAACCATCAGTGAAAGCACAAGGCAGGGCAGGATTATTCTTCTGATGGCAGCGTACCTGTAGTGTCATTTCTAGGTTGGACTCCAATTTTCTCAATCATAAGAGTATGTGACCTCACCATAAGAGTGCAGGAAAACCATTCATACATCAAATAAATTCTGACTAAACAGCAAGAGGTCCTGATGGGTAACAATAAAGAAATTTATTTTTCCTCTTTTTATTTTTCAGGTCTAACATGGCTCTTATTTACTACATCCTTCATAATACGCTAATTATACACACATTTTTTTTAAACTCCACATTTCTATGTAAAATTGAGAAAAATATTTGCAAAAGATAACAAAGACTGACAGTCATTTCAGAATGCAATGAAAACTTAAAAAGCATTATAATATAGAAAATAATATGGAAAAGCTGATATTTGAGGCTGTAGTATGCTCTTATTCATGTATATATATATCAGTGAATCTCTGTAAATATCGATAGGTATATACATAGACATATAAGTGAAAATATGTAAGTATAAAGCAGATTTAAAATAGATCATGTAGGTGCTGTAGTTGTCCCCATCGCTGCCATCTTTGGTGTAGCTACTAATTATAACACTGTGGAAAAGTCCATTAGCACCTAGTTGTTCAGTCCTGAACATGGGCTTATCTCTGCTAGCCAAAAGTCAAACAGTATACAAACACTTTTGAGAGTAAATGTAAGTGCATCACCTGACACAGCACGAAATCACCAGGTCAGCTATTGTTTTCTCTACTTTTGCTGTCTCTAGGGCAAAACAGACTTTAGTGCCTTTTGAAACAGTTTGGAATCATACCAGTGATTGACTTTAGTGAGCTCATTAGTATAAAATGTGACTTCCAGAGGCAAAAGTGGTGCATTTTCAAGGGGCTGTAGATAAAAGATACTTTGTCAGCACTGTCTTAGCTGCCAGGACCACAATGGTGTCTGAAGGCTCACTCTGCAGGTGGATTTTGCTGGGACAGCTGAATCACTGGGCATCCCTGTCTGCCTGTCCCACCTCCATGCCCAAGGCTGCTGCTCCTGGCAGGAACTGCTCAATGAGGAACTCAGTAACTCCTCAGGATCACCGGTGAATGTTAATATACCAGGCTATGAACTGAAGCAGTGAAGGCTTATCTATCCCATTAAGGGACAAAAAATTTGGATGGCTATAATGGATGTGGGATGAGGGAAGTGCCTTAGCTGTGGCAGCTAAACCCTCCTGCAATCCTTACATTCAAGAGAGCATAGACATGTCAATAGCTTGGATCCTAAAACCATCTGATGGGGAGCAGTAGACTCGATAGCTGTAGGTTGTAACTGGTTTGAAGGTGGTAAAAATAGAGAGTGAAAAATTTGGGTATACACAAAAGATGCGATAAAAACATGGGAAAAGCAAAACAAATCCCTGCCATTCCACAGTCTGGTTAGGTCCAGATTCATCTACACAGATCACTTCCCCTGCCTCCTCCATTTTAAAAAAAGAGTTTCTATGTAAAGGGAAGGATGAACTACTCTACAGATTTACTGGCATTTCCCTCTCTCCCAATCCACACGCCATTAGTTGGCTTTGCTCCCAATTAAAACTTACACTGTGTCAGTTACAGTTTTTCTAATCCTTCAGTAAACAGCTGAAATACTTCTTAAAAATTCAGTCACAGCTGAACGTGAGCTTCAGTTGCATACTGGCACAAACAAGCACCCTGCATGCAGCATAGGTGGGAGTAAGAGGTGCTATAAAATGTAACATGAACAGTGTCATCCCTTCTGGGATTCAAAGGAATGGCCTATGACAGAAAAAGCTCTAACTTGCATCCAGGGATTGAACTGGTATTCAATGCATAAAGTCTGGGAAAGCCAAAACTAAACCCTCCATCCTCTAACCAGCTGACTAGATGAAAACTGCATGCTATACAGAGATCATGTTGAAAGAAAACAAGCTTTTTTTTTTTTTTTTTTTTATCCCGTGAATATTGCTGGTGAAGCAACATTGCACTGCAAGGGTTAACGGATCTCAGAAAGCCCTGGTGCACTTTAGCTAGGGGCGGAGACACTCTGCAGAATAGATGCCTGTGCTGCTTTTCCTGGGAAGCTTTTAGATTAGTGTGCTTCCAGCTGCATTTCCTTGAAACTGATTTAGTTTCAGCTCATATCAGAGTCCTTTCATGGAGCTATTCCTATTCAAAATAAAGTGCTTTAAGAAAAGCACTGCGATGGGGTTTAAAGTAATCCAAAAAGTATGGGTTGGCTTAGAATTTTTGTTACAGCTAAAAGGACCAGGATTCAGGACAGGAGGATAACAGAAATTATGCCTCCCTGTACATACTAAGCCTTTTTCGACCTAAGGCATTCACCACAAAGAACAGGAGGCTTCGCCACCTCACACAGGGTTTACAGTAAGGGAGGTACTTTTTACTTCCCACTAAGACTTGTTTTATTACAAGATATCTCAAAATTATGCTGAATTAACTCTCTCTAGGATTGCTGTCTCTTATGACAGCCACGGTCATTTCTTCGTGTTTTAAATACACTTCTGGAAACACTCCAAATTATTAGCCCAGAAACAGCAGTTGTTTTCAAACATAACTGTTGTTTAAATAATGATTATTTTTTGTCTAGTACCAAACCAAAAGCACAAATGTAGCTGTTAAAAATCTAAAGTGTTCATGAACAGTGTTTATCCTGCAAATGATAGCCAGGCATATGTTCTTAGAGAATTATTTCTTTAAATTATAAGATTGCCAAGGGGCCAAATGAGAACAATTAAGAAAAATGCCATTGTTCTGGGCACAGAGAGTAGCAGAGGAGACATCTAGGCTGCAGAGCCCAGGAGCACTTCCAAGTTCCCACCCTGGGAGCAGGCGCTGGCCATGTTCTCATCCCCAGTAGACCTCAGCCCAAGCACATACGCCAGGTGAATGCTAGCACTACTCTAAGAAGCACCAGGCATGGGCATTGTGGGGTCCTGAAGGGTGCCACGATGTGCCCTTGCTAGTAAGTGTGGGCATAGCAAGAGATTTATTATCTGAGAGAGCTGTGATCTAAGTAAACAAGTTGGACAATGGGCTGGAGAGAAGCAATGGAATACATACTGAGCGGCATGATGGTTTGCATAAGTCTTCTCAGTTTAAGGATATTTGGTTGTTCTCTTCATTTTTCTCTAAGAGGAAGCGGCACTTTCTTAAACAACTGGGGAGGGGTTTTGTTAGATGGTGTTTTACTAAGCTGAAAGGCAAAGGAAAGAAGGGAAATGGCACAAGAGGAAGAAGCCTGGAACAGAAGTGGAATGAATCCAAAGCAAAGAAAACATGCAGGAAAAGACTACAGGAGGCTCCTGCACACCCCAAACACCAATACAAAGTATGTCAAGATGCTTTAGGGTGTGAGTAAAAAGATCCAATAGCAGTTCAGGAGTTGTGAGAAGATAGGATGGAGTGGACTATTTTGATATCAGATCCTGGTCCTGTCTAAACACCTTTTATAAAAGTACCAATAATATCCTAAAAAAAGCAAGCATATGGATTTTTATTCCATAGCTTTTGTTGAAATAACCCTATTGGAAAAGGTCATTGTCAGATTGTGAGGAACACTGACAGAACAATTAGAATTTTCATGGCTAAAATGCCAAAAACGCTACCACTATATGGTACATATAGGCCAAGAGACATTTTTCAGAATCTGCATACACTTATTACTTTTCCAATACCTATCCTAGAAAGCAAATCCATTCCTAAAAACTACAAGAACAAGACAGGTGCTTACCACAATATCAGATGTCCTGAAACAGAGCAACACACGATCCTAATTCCTGGAAAAAGAAGAGCAGAATGGGGGGTACTGACATGAGCTTTCAAGACAATTGAGGTATTTCTCGTTCTGCTTGGGAATATTTGGTCATGATTGTTCATTTCATTGTTCAGTTGCTTCAGTATGAAGTGTAAGACTCCTAATCAGGAGAGTAATATTTTACAAGCACATAGCATACATGCAGATAGCTGAGAATTAGGTCTGCTTATTGTTGCTCCCATGGCTTGACTCTGGACCTTGTCTACACAAGGTTGTCTTGTTGGGTCTCCTCCCATACAGTACAACTAGCAGCTTTAAAGAAACTGTGGTTTCCACCGGTACAGCTCTTCCTTATTCTATGTCGCGTTGTCTCTCTTCACCATTCCAGCTGTGAACGAACTCATGCACATGGCATCAACAATTTTAGCATTAGATACGCTCAGCAACTGGTGTTAAACCTCATTTTGAGTCTACAGCTTTCAATCTCATTCTACATTAAAATCAGTTTGGAACTACATGATTTGTGTGCCTTTAGCCAATTTTTCCTTTTCAGACTAGCACATGGAAAAGATATATGAATACTTCACCTGGCAGCCAGCTTGCAGCTCCAGCATAAGGATCCACTGTGACTTCATTAGGACTTCAAAGGAAAATGCCACGCAGTTCTGTTGCACAAATGTTGTGGAGTGGTGAGAGGCAGCAGTGAAGAGGTTAAATATACACTAACATGGGCCAGGTTTCTATTTTGTACCTAAACTTGAAAGCAAGAAGTCTTGAAAGAAGCAGGAGGAAGAAGGGAAGGGATGGATTTGGGAGGTGAAAGGAAAAATCACTTGCTTTGGGTCCAGAATAAACATTTAGAAATAATTTATTTTAAACCCCAAATGGCTAAGATTATATTAGCTAGTTTGGAATATACCCACAAGTATGCTCTTCCCCAAGACAGACATTTCCTAGGTCAGGGGAGTACAGGAGTGAGGGAAGAAGGAGGGAGAATGGGTATATTCAATCTATCGTGGTACGTCTGGAATCCTCTTATCTGTAGCAAGACCAGGAACACCTGGACAACACTTGTCTTCCTCCCCCATCCACCTGTGCAAATTGCTAAGCACACCGTGGCTCAAAGCACTATGCCATATGCCAGTCACATCACAGAGATCCATTGTGACTTCTCCGAACATCAAAGAAAAACTATTGCATATCTTCACACAAATTCTGAGGGGGGCAGTTGTGAAGGGGTTAAAAGATCAAGTTCTGCTGTAAAGATAACAGGAACTGGAGAACATGCAGCAGATGTTCCATGTGGAGGCACTTAAGTTTACAGTCCCACCTGTGTCCATTTAATACCTTTAAAAGCAATCTCCTGCTCATTTGTGAAGGAGAAGAAAAAAATTGATGTTCCAATCTCAACATCTTCTCACAACATCCGCATCCCACATGAGGAAAGGGAGGAGGGGATGTGATGAGCAGACAATACAAGAGGGCTGAAGCTGAGATTTAAGGACATGAATATACAGAGATTTATGCAAGCACACATCCCCATGTGGAAAATCAGCCATTCTTTTATGTCCAAGGCAACTCATGCTCTGTGCTGGGGAACAGCAGCCCAATCTTAATGTTAGCGTTTGGAACGTCTTAAGAGCAGCACAAACAGTAACTAGTCATGTCACAGAGTTTTACATCCTTCTTTGTGTTTCCTTCCTTCCTATTTCCTTTCCAAACAAACCAACTGTCTTCCATTACATATGTTGGATGACTTCAAACAAAGTGGGGGAAAGGACTCAAAATAATTGTAACAATTTTATAGAAATATGCAACCAGAGAGATAAAGGCTGAAGTTAAGTATGATCCATCGCACCATTAGACACCAGAGGGTCCACATAGGAGAGGCTTGGGAAAGTTTCAGGCAGAAAGGACTAGTATAGCAAAGCGACACCATCACAAGGAAACAGATTTAGTGTTTGTGGAAGTATTTTTCTTCCATGTATGTGTCTTTGGTTCAAACAGATCTAGGGCTAGAGGAAGAAAAACATCCAGTTACTAAGAGCAGTGAGTTTGTTTCTGTTCATGCTGCACTAAGGAGATGAAAACATAGCCTGTAGGCCATATCCAGGGACACAGGATTTAAAATCCTGCTTCCATTTTTTAGACTTGCTGGTTACAAAGAAAAGCTTCCAAGCATGACTCCGCATAGCTGATAGTAGATACATACCCATGTCCTCTGGCAGCCTGAAACACTCCCTGGCTGATGAATCTCCCTGAACACATTTCTGCATCACTGCTGGTTGTTTTCAGCAAGCAGAGGGGAAGAGGCAGAAGTGCATCTCTCAAGGAACTGGAATTAGGAGTTGGCGGAAAGAGGGAAATATGGAGTTCAACAGCTGTGATCTTAAAAGGGAGCAAATTGTTCAGCTGAGTGATGCTGATCTCTCTGTGAACTTCCACTGACATCACTGGAATACTGTTGTGCTGGAAAGTATGCAATTCGTATATTTATACCGTGACCCACGAACCATAATTTAACATGGAATTCAACTCTCTGCGCTAAATGACTTTGACACCCCGAGGCTACACCAATTCAGAGAACAAAACAACTACTGTCACCTCAGTCAGGCACGGTTCTTAAAAATATAACATTACACAGAAAACAAAGGTAGAATAGTTTCATAACTATGTACAACACACCTTAGCACCTTGTCTTATCCCAGATGTCTCCTCACTGCTGGCTATCTGCCACTTACGCCAGTCTCCCATTTCAGGTCTTGGCACAACCCAAGTCACTCTTCCTCGTGACTTATCTGAAGGAGGAGTTAAAACCAAGCAGTAACTGGAGGGTAATAATGAGATGCTTGCTTGCAAAGGAGACTGCCTCTCTAACCAGCAGAGTGCTACACCAGCACTCCAGAAATATTTGTTCTATTTCTAGCTTTGCTATGTCCTTGATGATGGACTGTGGTTGTATCACTTTGTGCTTTTATACCTCAGTTTAACTATCTTCTGGGTTTTTCCCTCATGCAACCATCACTTAAAGAAAACACTTAAAATGTTTCATGTTCAAAAGCTGGTATTTCAGCATCATAGGAAAATGTTAGTATAGCAGCTGTTGCTCAAGAGCTGAGGCTGAGGCTGCAGCAGCAGATAGCTGCTAGCAAACAAGAAAACCTCTGGCTTTATCTGCACAACTAGGTGCACATACACACAAATACACAGGACCGCATAGCTACAAACTCTCTTGTTTTCAAATGCAGCATTACTCTATTTAACAACAGTTTGGCACAGTAGCTGCAATACATTATGAATATAGTTTCTTCATGGTTCTTGTCATAGAGAAACTGGCTACTACCCTCTCCCCCTGAGTCAGGTACATTTTCTGGAAATACTTGCATGTCTGAAAGGAAACAGTTCGCAGTGAAGTATTTGCAAAGAGTTCAAAGCTCACCAGCAGAGAAAAGCTTCTGGTTCAACACTAGCAACAGCAACTCTGACTGTGAAAGCACTGCTATGCCACAGGCAACATCCCTCCCATACAGCTGCTACCTGCATAAGGGTTCAAGAGGTATAACCACATGGGTTGACTTTCACATCCAGAAACCTGATGAAGCCAGGACGACACAGTCATTTCTAATTTCAGATGGGCTGCCTCGAAATCTCACAACATGCTCCTTAAAAACGTGTCTGGGAAATACTGGGAAGTTTTATTTCTCTCTAGAACTACTCTTTGCACCAACACTCCTAGTAGTTTGCAGTGCTCCTCCCAGGTGACAACTGCCAATCGCTGCAGCCCTTAACTGCTGCCACACACAGCAACATAACAAGGTCTTACAAAAGATACAGAGGTCAGTTTATTTTTTTCCCCATTACCTTGCTCCATGCTAGCTTGCCCTCTGCTATCAGCAAGCTTGCTGGCTGGGATGAGACCTTCCAGACACCTTGCAGGCAGTTCTGTGGCCAGTACCCATTGCTTGTTTGGGTACAGGAGACTTCTGCAGCTCTGCAAGCACACTGGCTTTCCTGGCAGCCCGACCAAGTCTCCTGTTCCCCCCACTCTCACCTTCAGCTTTAATAATTTCAGTCTCTTATTGTTTCTGTTATATAACGCCTCTTTGTTTATTTTGCCTGTAATCCCATCTCCCTCCCCTACCCGGCCCAATGGTTTAAGATGGGGAGTGTTGCCAAGGGTCTGAGCCTGTGTTTTAGAGAAAAGCCTTTTGCACTGCCCTGTCCCTGGTGAAGGTTGGAGGTGTGGGCTCCAGCCACCATCCCCTGCTCCAGGAGCCTGAGGGGCTCATCACATTACCCCAGGCATAACTGGCCCTACTCAGGTGACAAGGCTGTAGAAAGACAGGAAGCTCCCATGCTTCCCAGGTTGTGTTTCAAGGATTTTAGTAATGCAGCATACTAGCAGACTATTTGTTTTTTAACTGTTTATGTTTCAGGGACAGAACTCAAGGGCCAAGGTGAGAGCTGAGGTGTCCCTCCAGGAGCTCCTTGCAGCACAGCTTGCACCTACCTCTTTGGTGACTCTGGTGCCCTGTGGACAGGTACCATGCACCTGGGGGCAGGTGAAAGATCAATGGTGGCCTGATGAGCTAATGGGTCCTTAGGGAGTCTAGGCACCTGGACAGGAATACCATGAATAACGCATTGTCCCACTAATAGCTGCCTGGAAATAGGGGGTACCTCCTCAAGCCCTCTCCACACACTTTTTAATATCTTTTGACTCTGATATAGTAGCAAACAGATCTCTATTATGGTGAGCAAAGAATTTTCCAAGGCTAAAATCCTCCTGCTTGGTTCCTATCATGGTCTTTTTTCTGCTAAAATAGCCCTGTAAGTATCAGTTACCAGGTGGTTTACTGTCTGGAGAATGGAGTTTCTGCACCCACTGAAACTTTCAGGGTTGAGATCTAATTCACAGAGTCCTTTGGTGCTTCATCTTTAAACACCAGTCTTTC
Organism: Strix uralensis; assembly: GCF_047716275.1. Taxonomy (NCBI): domain Eukaryota; kingdom Metazoa; phylum Chordata; class Aves; order Strigiformes; family Strigidae; genus Strix; species Strix uralensis. The sequence goes on from NC_133973.1 coordinate 89,341,045, forward strand.
TTTTATTTCCCACTTCCCCTACTTTTTTTTTTTTTTTTCTCCTCTGACTGGCTTCTTGCTGGCATGCAGGTTACTGTAGAAAACATTCTTAACTTGCTCTATATCTGATATTTATGTTTTCTTCTCAATTGCTGTTAGCCAAGAAACAATTCTCTTCCTTATCTGCAGCTGAAGCCACGAAAAAGCAGAGACCAGAGGCTACAGTCTCAGGGCTGTGAAGTGTTTTGTCTTTCTTTTTCTTTGCTGTGGTTATTATAACTGTTTTATTTTTCCCTTTTTAAGATGAATAAAGATTCCTGCAGCACTGAATTAAAACCTTTGCTATGTGTAAAATGCTTGGTTTTTAAAAAGTAAAGAAGACTCATTAAATGCTTTATGAAGAGTTTTTCCCACTGACCAGAAATGGAAACTGTTTTAATTTTAGATGTTGGTCAGGAGGGGTCCTTTGGTGCCTCTTGTTTGTTGTTGAGAAGAAGCAAAATGGAAGGAAGCAGAATTTCTCAGTATATTCCTGTTTATATTCCTGGGATAACATTTAAACAATTTGAGATAGACAAACTCATGTCCTTAAAGCAGAATATCTGCTGGGACAACAAGAGGAGGATCTACAGAGTGAATCCAGTTCTATGCCCATATTTGCTGTCTAGACTTGCACTGACGAGAGGTAGATTTATGGATGGTGGAGAATGTAGTGGTTAACTTTGCTGAGTGCAAAGGCAGTCTTAGTGGTAGTATGAGTGCCTATACAATAGTGGTTGCAAACTTGCATGTAGCATCTAGCACATTAATTACAGTTTTGCTGGGAATGGGAATGCCAGAATCCTCCAACATAGACAGAACTTCTCTGACTCTGTAAGGTTAAAATAAATAGTGATTGCCTCTGGCAGTACAGCATTTATGAAATCAAATGCATGTGTTCTCTATATGTAGTGTTACACATGTACCACTGTTCTATAAAAGTGCATCTGTGCTTTATCTTGGATCACGTGTCATCAGCTTTGTATGGCATTAACTGGCAGGATATCATTAGAAAGAAAATTCACAGTGTACTTAAGAAAATATACACTTCTTACTGCTCATCATTTATCTCCGTATCTCTAATAAAAAACGGATCTGTAACATCTGAATTCCCTTAAATAATATGAACTAGCATGTGGCCAAGTTGCTGGTTACCAGGCTGACCACGGGTTACTGTTGTTGACTGCTTTCTTACGGTCGACCTTACCTGGCATACCATGTGCCAATGAATCATTCGATTTGCATTCTAGAAGGCAGAAGGAGTCTGAAGTGGTAATTAAGATCTCCATTGCCTTGCAAGTTTTATTACTGTAGATACCCAGAATCTGATTCTCCCTGCAGGTTAACAATGTGCTGGGGAGAGCCATTAATTTCAACAAAGCTGCAGATTTACACTTGTAAAGGAGAAGAGGACTGATGCTGTCAGTGGTAACAATATAGACTGAAGAAAGGTAAACCGTCTTTGTTCTCAAATTGGCTCCAGAAAACTGTAGCTCTAAATGTATGCTCTAAACCTGAGATTATGGAGGTTTATGGTTGTGTAAACTTGCTTAAATATTTAAAACAGCCTCTGCCAAGCAAAACAGGATGCATAAAAGACCATATCTTGTTTCAGGCGACTGGGATTTCTTTCCTCTGGGCTGTCTGTCTGTTTATTTGTTTAAAATAAAAAAACCTGAAGCAGCTAACCAGGAGAGAGAGTAGCCCAACAGGGAGACCTCTTCCTGAGGTAAACTTGCAAAATGGGCTCAGATGAGGTGTCTGTAGCAATTCTTCTCGTTCAGCTTGCAAAGTACTCATTGTTTCCTCCTTCCTGCAAGCTAGGGCAACTAGAAGATGCAGAGGAGAGCTGACTGGGACGCTAAGGGAGAGATTAATATCACTCACTTCAGAGGCTTTGAGATGTATATCTACCCATTCTGCCTGCTATTAACCTTTGTTTTCTATAGAATACTGAATGCAGTAGAGACTTCAGATTTTCATCAGACGTTAGAGAAACTAGGACTAAATCTAATGTACAAAATCGGCAAGAATGCCAGGACCTACCATGAAACAGAATTTCCTATTAGAATGTATTCAATCGTACTTGACAGGAAATTTTGTTATAAATGAGCAATGACTCTTTCCTCTCTCATAATTTTATTTTTGCTATGATTCCACTGCATGGGAATCTGTACTTGAGATTGCAGACTGTAATATGCTGCTGAGGCCTTTCTTGGAAGGCACTTCAATACAAAGGTATTTAATTTGAGTAATCCCACTTGTTAATGAGAATTTTAGGGCATATCTACACTGCACAGCAGGTGCTGATCTTGTACAGGCTGCCTTTCTACACAAAGCAAAGTAGCTGCATCAGTTTTGCACAAACTCTGTAATGATGGGGTCTGTTGAGAAGCAGGACACATCACTGAGGCTTCATAGTGAGACTGGTAGGGCTGTAGTGTAGGACTGTACTGCCCTTGGGATCTAAGCTAGTACCACTCCAAAGCTCTGCACTGTACAACATGGACACAACAGCCCAGTTTGGGTTTTAGGGATTATAGTATTATGTGACTGAGACACATCATCAAATTAGTAAACCAAAATTTAAGGGCTGAAATGGATGTCTATAAAGGAAAATGGAGCTTCAATTTGAGATCCTGCGCTGCCAAATTAAAAGCCTCTTTGTTTTTCTTCCTCTCTCCTCTAACCAAACAGTACCATCAGATTAGGGCATTCTCCAGCAAAATACAGGGTCTGAATCCCTTTCATATGGAGAAGTATTGAACAAAGGTTGTTCAGTCAGACCCTAAATAAGAAGCAGCTTGAAGTATTTTCCTACAAGAACTGTTTCCAGACCCAGGATCCCAAGTGGGTAGAGCTACTTGGTGTCACTAACTCAGGAATGAAGGGAAGATGTATCCCTGAGCTCTGTATTTTGTATTACCTAGCTTTAGATGGATGCACACTCAGTATGTTGACTGTAGTGGACCCCATATGGAAGTGCCTAAACTCCCCAACACTACAGTAACCAGACATAGTGGACTCTGTACTGTCTGTACATGTACTTTGTTTATGCTCTCTTTTTAATACCCTCTTAAACAAGTTGTTGAATATACACAATGAATGAGGCCAAAAGATATGTGCGATAAGTTTTTTCATAAATTATATGGGTGCATAATAAAAATATGTGCTCATTGTTTAAAGCTTATAAGGGACAGTGTAGATTGAAATCATGTCTTTCAAAAAAGCATTTAGTAAGATGTGTTCTCCCTGGGTTACGCTGTGTTTGTTTTTTTTTTAATAGCTAAATTTGTATTGATGGACACAGAAAATAAATACATAAAATATGAGGATATTTGCCCTGTTTTTATAGCACTATGTTTCTGTGATTTATTTAACATTATGAATATACACCAAGGACATCCAAAATTAAGAATTAAGGATAAAAGACCAAACTGAGATCTCAAATTCTCTGAGCACTGGAAGTGGAGCAAACATGTAACACATACTGACAAATGTAGCTCAGACATTCATGAGTACTTTGCATCTCCAGTAACCTGAGTAAATTGTGCAAATACCATTAAGCAATGGTACAGTACTGGCCACGCTGGTGTCTGATTGATCAGTCTAGGAAATATCTGTGAAATAGGTCATTGTTTTATAGTTACTGAGAGAGTGTGTATAGAAATGTAGCTGATTTTCAGGTGTAGGAAAGTCTAGTTTTGAAATGAGTAGCTAGATCTTCACATAAATCCAGACAGTAAAAATGCCATTTTCTAGGAGTCATATGGAGTTCTGTGCAGCAGGCACTGTCTGACAGTAATCAGAATAGTATGAGCCTGCATTTATTTGAAACTAGGCCATTTGGCTACCTTGACCTATTTTGATTTACTTTCCATCCTTTTATATCCCTCAGAACCTCACATTAATAACTGATAGATTCAAATACTGGTTGTTTTTTAACTTTTTATTTCTTCAGCAGTAGCAACTTGTAGTCATTGAGTGACCAAGAGGTTTGTTGATGAAAGAAGTTTCTTCTTCCCTTTTCCTAAAAATATTTCAGTGTTAGTGTCATGTCGACATGACACTTTGAGTTGTATTGCTGTTGTAGAGTCACTTTTTTCAACCTGAAGTTAGAATTTGATACTGAATTGACGGTGGTGGGGCAAATCAGTCCACTGCAAAGCCTGTTCCATGAGAAAATGTTTGGCAGCCCAGGGGGAAGATCCAGCTATTGGCTAAACCTCTCCTGTCAGGAAGCAGCCCTAATCAGGGACAGCTGACCTGGGATGACAGTTCTCTTCCACAGTCATTTGCATGGTTCCAAAATCTTGTTTTTGTTCCACCTTGGCACAAAGAAGAAAACCTTTTGAACTTCTTAATGCCAATCAGACTCTGACAAACTCAGAGTAATGTTTTCCAGCTCATTCACTCCAAATCCAAGAACTGCAACTGGGTTCTTTCACATCTCAGGTTAGTATTCTTACTGACTAGCTAGAGAGTCTGTCCCTATTTTCCTCCCTTTTACTTTGCTCCCTGGAGCCACCTTTTCAGTTGAAACTCAGCAATTCTCCAACACATCTTCGGGTGCATCTTCAAGGCCAAAGCTTTTGGCAAACTCTAATAAAAAAGATATGATACATATAAATTAAACAATTTTACTGGAAAAAAAAAAAAAGGCCTTTCTAAAATTAATATTGTAAATCCAGTTACAAAAAAATTTATGATGCCAACATAGCAGAGGTAAACTTTGAACCTCTCAGAAAGCTGCCAACTAATTTAATAAAAATCAATTGAACTTATGTCAGTTGACATCTTGGATCAAAAAAAAAAGCAGCAAATGAATACTTTTTATCACAGTGAAATTACTTCACTGGCTTTGATCAGTCTTTGGGTGTGGGAAACAAGATCTTTACTGAATTCGATTTTCCTAAGAAGACCTAAGTTAAAAAGGCAGAATTTGAGAATATGAATTCAAACTGATGGTGGAAGACTGAGGCCTTTGCTTCATAGGGCAGATTGTGTACCTGTTCACTGACAGCATGTTTGTTTTACCCATGCTTTGCACCTGGACACAATAATGTAACTGAAAAATAGAGACAGCAGCTGAGGCAGCTTATGAAACGAGCATCAAAAGCTGTTACTTTCTACTGAAATAAGCAATAGAGTGGTTAAGATACGATCTTTTAGAAGGTGACAGAATACTAGTCAGAATTTTTTCTTGGAAAGACAGTAACTAGGAAAATTAAAATACTAGTGGGAAAATAAAAACTCACTTGAAAAAATGTAAAGTTAATACACTATATGAAATGAAAACATTAGATGGATTTTTTTTTTTTCCCCAGTGATTTTTTTTAATCCTTCATTTCTGTTTTAGCTACAACATAGAGGATGCAGTAAATAAGTCCAATTAGTTTGGTAATACATGAAAATGAGCAGAGGAATTTGCCCACAGTAATGGATTGAGAGAGCAAAGTCTACCAGTCCAAAAGAAAAATCATTTATCCACCATCAGGAAATTAAAAGGTTTGGATATTTTGAGAAACAGTTGATTAGACAGATACGACATTTAATCCAAATGTTGAAAGATAAAGTTTCCCAAATTGAAATCACAATCTGAAATTACTAATACACAAAGGAGAAATCTAACTCATTTACTAATACACAAGGACATTAAACTAAAGTGAAAGACCTTAAAAAACTAACATGATGAACATTCAGTGACACCTAATAATTGGCATTTTGGTTATTTCAGTCTGTAACTGATTTATTAGACCCAAATGCTTTCTGTATAGCTGGTTTTTTGGTTTGCTTTTTTCTTCTACCCCCTTCCCCATTGAGGCAGAAGAACAATACTATAAAATGCCTTTGGAAGAATCTTTATTGTAAACGCTGTCCATATGGAAATTCAGAGTATGAAGAAATAGATGGAAGAGTCAAGACATGCAGTCACATGATCACAGGGCAATTCAGGTGGGAGGGGACATCAGGATGTCCCTAGTACAATCTCCTGCTCAAAACAGGACCAGCTCAGAGGTCAGACCAGGTAGTTCAGCACTTTTTCCAGTTGGGTCTTGAAAACCTCCAAGAACAGAGACAACACAACTTCTCTGAGCAACCTTCCCCACTCTTCAACTTTTGTCCTTATATCCAGATTCTATCCAGTTTCTTTCAGTTTGTGCCCATTGCCTCTCATCCTCCCACCACACACCACTGTGAAGAGCCTGGTTCCTGTTGGTCCATTCTTTCAGCGTGCATTGGTCCCTCTGAAAGGCAGCCCTGCCCTTCAGCATGTTGACCGATCCACCTAGTTTGGTGCAGTCTACAAGCTTAATGAAGGTGTATTCTGTCACTTCCTCCATGCCATTGATAATGACATTAAAAAGGACAGGTCCCAACACACTTGTAACTGACCTCCAGGTAGAGTACAAACCATTAACCTCTAACCCCAGAACATGATGACCCAGTGCTCCAGAATATTGTCGCGTTCCTGTATATTCTGACCTAAGTAGGAACAATGTTCTGAAAAGAAGGTGACTTCCTTAAAAAAGTAATCCTAGTTGTGATCTGAATAAATAGAATGGAGAGAAAAATGATTGGTCTATTCTTGTCCTGGAAACATTTTAAAAAGAACTCTTTCAAACAGTGTTCTCACTAGCAGGATGTATGTCCAGCCAGCATATACAGAGATGGTCTGTGTTATAAATGATTTTGCAGAACAGTGCTATCGAGTGTGCCTAGAAACTTGAGTTGGCATTCTAGTAGCAAGATCCTTCCAGCACAAGTATATCAATGGCCAAAATCATCAGCATCAAACTGTATAAAGCATCACCGGCAAGTTCTTGTAGAATACATGCTACAACCATTCTCTCAAGGAAAATAAATTATTCTAACATGTAATGTAGATGTACAAAACTAACTACCACTAATTTTACTAACATGTATTCTGGTCCCAGAAAGTTCCATAGCATTTAAGCCTAGAAAATTTGGTTTGTCAGCTAAGTTCAATCAATTCTGCTGCAAAATACTTCTATTTTGCAAGTGACTGCAAGGAGAATAAATGCTGCAGAAGAACATAATTATACAAAAATAAATTGAAATCAGCTGTTACTTCTCAGAAAATGTAGTTTTCCCTCTTTCTTTTAATTTTTTCTCAAAATGCTCTAAGTACATAGAGACCTTGATATGTAGAACAATTACTCTTTCTTACTACTTTCCATAAGACAAAAAAGATGTACGAGGATGTTGAAAAGATGGACAGAATGTGTAAAGGACTTCTTAGAACAATGAATTTCCTAAGTTAAAAAAACTTCACCCTACATATGTTCTTTGATTGAGTTGATATGGTAAATAAATAAATGGAGATGATGCATGGTTTGCTGTGGGAATGACAGACCACTGTCAGAAGATAACTGCTGTCTAGATTGCCTTTTCTACTGTCTTTGCCTGGAAACATCAACATGACTTTTTAAGTAAGAGACTTGTTAAATTGCATCAAATTGATACTGATCAAAAAAAAAAAAAAAAAGTAATCTTCAGAATCTGCTGACTGTATGCACTACTATAATGGTTGTTTAAACAGCTTCAGCTGCCCAAATTCAAATATGTATCACCATTTCAGAAACTGAAGTGATACAAAACATTTGCATAGGCCTAGCAAATGACTAATGTTGAGAAAACCAAATTTATCCATGAAATTTTTAGCTACCTATTTGGAGTGGCTTGGAGTTACTCATATCAGCAGTGAAGAAGCATGTCTTTTCAGTGTAGTGACAACAAAGAAATACTTAACTCAAGAAAATAAATTATAGGCTTAGAAAAAAAGATTAAAGATTTTTATATTTACCTTTATTTTTCTTACCACTCTTGTGGTATCCAGGTGGCCATATATTGGGAAACACATTTAGGAAGCTGTGGTGGCTTTGACTGTTCAGGTAGTTTACAGAATGAGCTTAGGAGAGCTTTCTGTTTATTAAAAAACAGTTCTGAAAAACATTTTCATAGTCAATACATAAATAAATACTTTGCTAATTAAAACAAACCTATGAGTATTTGTAAAAGAAGTACATTACACTTAAGTAACTGACTACTTTAGCTTGCAAATAGAATACTTGATAATGTTAAAATGCTGCATGAAGCCACTCTGCAGTGATAATGAAGGGATTCCTTCATGTAGCCAGTATAAACATGAGGAAATAAAATGGTTCCTCTGCAATGAACGCTCAGATAAAATGTCATCTCCTATTATTTTGTTAAACTTCAATATTTCTTTTGTGAGAAAGGATGTCTGCCTGTCAGTCTTTTCGTCTTTCTTAAAGCATTACTTACATTCACAGACTCTTTCCATTTGTTTATCTTTAAGAAATTTTGGCCTGCTGTTAAGTATATCTTGCAGAGGGCAAAACACCCAGCATTGTACTAACAAATAGTCCTCAAAATATTAGTATATCTTTCACAGTATCTGAACATTTTGTTGCACAGTGGAGGAAGTATTTGCTCTATGTCTGGCCAGATTATTTCAGCCTTAAGAATCTTCCAATATTTTCAAACCGTTTCTTGATTTCTCCCTGTCCTCTTTTCATTTCATGCTGTGGATGTTTTGGTTTTATCTTCCTAAAGTCACTGAATCTATGTTTTAAAAATATTTTGTTTTGTATGGAAGTGTGATATATGTTAAGGGACATGATACTAATGGTCTTTTTTTAGTACACAATATTTTTGGAAGACCAATAAATATCAACTAGAAGGATTTTTTTTTTTTTCTGTCTCTGATGGCTGTCACTGTAATTCTGCTAAAACACAAGAAAGAGCGAAAGTTTAATCAGGCTAAAATTGAAAAAGATTGTTTATGCCACTGTAGCAAGTTTATTTTCCCTCCCTGCTTTCAAAAGAAAAATACTTGCATTTGCTGAAATTTTATTAAAACAGACAGGGGAGAAAAAATATCTGAAAAATAAAGTAATGGGAAATGAAAAAGGAAAGAGAAGAATGAGTACCAACAAAAATGAAAGCTATGTTACTTACTTTCTAACAATTTTATTTTTTTAAACATTTCAGAAGGAGAAAATCCTGTCTCGCAACTGTTAACTATGAGCAATCTGCTCTTGAGACCTTATTAAAGCGGGAAGACTGTTGCCACTCCTCACATGAGGATACCCGTAAACAAACTAGGTCACCCTAAGGAGAGGTGATGTAACTTTCATTCCTCACGATTTCAATGAGCACTAAGGCACCAGAGCTCATTCTCTCCAGCCCAGCTTTCAGTGACTGATGGCATGGGGTCATCCGCAGCTCCCTTTCTGATGACTGGAGAGAGACTGTGATGTCCAGAGGGTAATTCAGGTCTCCATAGTGAGATTTCTGTCTCCATCTCACTACTGATTATGGAGGTCACCTGACACAACTGTATTCCTAATTGAGGCACCTCACAGTTTCTACATATGTAATAAAACAGAAGTGAAGTCTGTACTAACAGTGTTGAACAAAAGAGAATGTTGTAGATTACAAAGAGAAATTAATATTATATGAAAGAAAGGAGAGTAAAAATTAAAATATTATACTTGATCTTTAAGAAGGGTGAATGTAGGGATGTGGACAATTTTTCTATCTTTTGCTGCCCATCAAACAATGGGCTATAGGAAAGAAAACACTATTTAAGTCAGGTAGCAGGTGGAGCTGAGCACTACATTACCCTTCATGCCTGAAACGCTTATGTCAGAGAAGATCACAGTATTTGACTTAGTATCAATTAGTTGAAGGTAGAGAAGCTTTTAGTGAGAATACAGTAGTTTTGCATTTTTTCTCCAATTATATAGCTTGTGTTTTATCAAAGATGTTACTGCATTTAAAGAAACAGATACAAAAAATGCATCTGAAAAACCTCCCTAGAAAACCATGTACGTTCACTTTACTTTCTGGCTGAATTCTCCTGGAAGATTTCAGAAATTACTCTCTCAGATGCTGGCTGTGTATTTTCTTTCACAGAATCGCAGAATCACCTAGGTTGGAAAAGACCTTGAAGATCATCTAGTCCAACCTTTAACCTAACACTGACAGTTCCCAACTACACCATATCCCTCAGCGCTATGTCAACCTGACTCTTAAACAGCTCCAGGGATGGGGACTCCACCACCTCCCTGGGCAGCCGATTCCAATGCCTAAAAACCCCGTTCTGTAAAGAAATGCTTCCTAATATCCAGTCTAAACCTTCCCTGGTGCAACTTGAGGCCATTCCCTCTTGTCCTATCGCTTGTTACTTGGTTAAAGAGACTCATCCCCACCTCCCTGCAACCTTCTTTCAGGTAGTTGTTACTACTGGCAATGAGGTCTCCCCTCAGCCTCCTCTTCTCCAGACTAAACAACCCCAGTTCCCTCAGCCCCTCCTCATACGACATGTGCTCCAGACCCTTCACCAGCTTCGTTGCCCTTCTCTGGACACGCTCGAGTAATTCAATGTCGTTTTTGTGGTGAGGGGCCCAAAACTGAACACAGGAATCGAGGTGCGGCCTCACCAGTGCTGAGTACAGGGGTAAGATCACTTCCCTGTCCCTGATGCCCACACTATTTCTGATACAAGCCAGGATACCATTGGCCTTCATGACCACCTGGGCACACTGCTGGCTCATGTTCAGCCACCTGTCAATCAACACCCCCAGGTCCCTCTCTGACTGGCAGCTCTCCAGCTACTCCTCCACATTGGCCAATTTCCAATCTGTCAGGACCTCCCCGGTCAGCCAGGACTGCTGGTAAATGATGGAAAGCGGCTTGGTGAGCACCCCAGCCAGCTCCTTCAGCACTCTCAGGTATATCCCATCAGGTCCCATAGACTTATGCATGCCTATGTGATGCAGTAGGTCACTGACTATCTCCTCCTGGATTGTGGGGGGGTTGTTCTCCCAGTCTCTATCTTCTGGCTGAGGAGGCTGGATTCCCTCAGTACAACTAGTCTTGTTATTAAAGACTGAGGCAAAGAAAGCATTAAGCACCTCAGCCTTTTCCTCATCACTTGTTGCCATGTTTCCTCCTGTGCCTAGCAGGGAATGGAGGTTCTCCCTGGTCTTTCTTTCTAATCTAATCTTTCTAATTCAGAAACATTTCATGTTTTTCTTTCTTCCTTTACTTAGTAATTGTCTTTCCCCTTTCTCTTCTTTATACCCTGATTGTACAGGAAGGGGAGGGGGAAGGAGAAGGGGAAGGGGAAGGGGAAGGGGAAGGGGAAGGGGAAGGGGAAGGGGAAGGGGAAGGGGAAGGGGAAGGGGAAGGGGAAGGGGAAGAATCTGTATCCCTGTGTTAGTCCCATGCAGTGTGATGCCTGGTTTCTATCATGTGAGGAGGGGTGCAGCGTCTAGTTTTATATAACTGCCTCACCACTATCACAGCTGTACCCTGCACTAGAGACAGCTCTTTCCTGTGTTGGTTAATAACTAAGATGAATATATCCATGGGGCTATTTAGTACTGTCCTCCTCAGGTCTGATAAATCACTTTGCCATAAACATTGTCTATTATAAAAGACAAAGAAGTCACATTTTCATCTATCAGTGAAGACTTCTGTTAAGGATAGATATAGAGAAGGTGAAACAACTGAACAAAATGTATGAAAATAATTATATCTTAATGAAGGAGTTCCATTCTAAGTAAGAACATTGACTGTCTTGGGTGAAATAGGAAAGGTCATCATTCCAACTAGGATCTGATATGATGTGTGTTCGTTTCTATACTGGTAGCTTGGAGTAGATCAAAGCATGCACTTAGGGACAGTTTCCATGGAAGTGAAGAGCCCGACCTACAAAACATCACAAAGCAAACCCAAAAGAATTTTAGCTCAGTGATTTTTTTTTTCCTTGAGAAGAAATAATTCTCTATTTCATTCTGCATTCAGCCATCTATGCTCATCAGTCCTGCCCATGGGAACAGGATGGGCCATGACTGCATTTAGGGAACCAGCATCAGTAGTTACCTAGCAGAGCATATATTGCACAGTAGGGCAACAACATAAGAGTAAAGTCAAAACTAAGAGAGGAATTTTTTCCTGTGCTTCTTACATCCCATCTTTTCAGAGACAGTAACCATACTTTTGGTCTGTACAACCTAAATCAGCCTAAATTTGAGTAAACTTATCTATCTAGATTTTCAGCTTTCATGAGACAGGCCTTTGTTACTCAACATGAAATCCATAACAAACAGTGGTGTTTGCCTCACAGATAATTAGTGCTGAGTTTTCAAGTTCAGGTTATAGACATGTGTATTTATCCGCCATCTCACATGGCATAGCCATGGAAGCTATAAACTTTGTGCCGGTTTGTGAGACTTTCATGTATGCATTACACAGAAAGACAAGATAATGAGATTACTTGAGTTTTTGTTTTTATTGAAATCTTGACTTTATATCTTTAGAAGTCAGTGAGAAATTGCCTTTTGACAACACAAAGCAAGATCAAATCCCTGGAATGTTCTTTCCTCCTTGCTCTTAGTAAGAGATTTATCTGTTATATACAATATATATTTTTTATTGTTATCTAGAGGTTATTTTGTTCCCATTATACAAATAGTACCAGATCCCTATCCTCTGCTATATTAAAAATACTACATTTCCTCCCACTGAAGAACACTTGAAAGCTGGGATGACTCTTCAAAGAGATGGGGAAATTTTAAACTCTCTTCAAATGCTCCTATTACTATTATTCTACTAAGGCCCTATGTAAAAGAGTGCCCTGAGCAACTAGAGGGTCTACTCATTATGACAAAGGTTTACCATTTCAGGGCTGATTTATTGTGGGATATATTATTCACCTATTTGCCAGCTGAAGTTCAATACATAAACAGTAAAGGCACCATTATAACAGGGAGCTATATATTGAGGAGATAATAGAAATAGGTTATAATACATTAATCTTCTTTCTAAAAGGCATTTATCCTCTTTAGGACAGATAATAATTTTCATTCACTGGAAAGAATTTCAGCACCAATAGTTTAGACAATCACTCCTCTTATGGAAGGCTGTTTCCCACATTTACTTTTCAGTGAGTAAACTCATATTCACTTCCTTCTTTGTTTAAACAGAAACTTGGCAACACATCCATTTTCTGTAGGACAGATTAACTAACCTGCTTAGGGGAATGCCTTGCAAAAATCAAAACAGACCTGAAAATATCAAGGGCAAACATACCTCCTGGTAGAGAATTATATCTAACCGCAGGAAAAACCCCAAATTTGTTCACAGTTTTGTCATGACATAACACCTCTTAGCTCTAGAAATAATAGTTCAACAGCAAGAAATGTTTCTCTTCCAGCAAGCAGAAATGATGTTTTGTAACCCAGAGGTTTCATTCAGGGGTTTCTGCATCCTTCTCTGTAAACACTGGCACACTTCTGGCACTATAAAACATTGCATGGGAAGATAAAATACACACAAACAGGAAAATACTTCTTTTCAATGTGCAGAAGGAATCTTTCTAGAAGTCGTCATTGGAGAGCCATTATTCAGTCTATGGAGAATGATAATATGTGAGGAAGCACGTTATTAACATTAAGAGAGTAAAAGCACTGGCTCTACTCTTTTCAGTCACTGCAAAATTAGCTAGCTTTGAAAAGCTTTACAGTTTCAGAAAACATGAGGATCTTTCAATTTTACTGAATGTACCTGTGTTCCTGTATGACAACACAGAATAAACATAACAAATTGAACTGAATTTGTAAATCATTGTTCATCTCCAGAACCTCCAGTTTTTTGAATAAAGTTTTTATGTGGAACCTCAGTAATTAATACTTCTAGGGGTGGACAATTATGAATGAAATATTATTAAGTTTTTATAATTTTACTGTGTGAAAAAGAAATGCATAAAGTGGTATTACTGTACTTGCAGTCATGATGATTTTTGATGTGGAATAGGAAAATAATATTGTGGTAGATAATACCTTTTATAAAACAAACTGAAAGAGCTGGAAAAGAAACACAGACTTTCAGGCAAGCCTACAGTTCTAAGAAGAAGAAGCAAATTTCAGTGCTAAATACAATTTCAGAATGAATACTCCAAATTTAAATTAAAAAAAAAAAAAAAAAGCCAGCTGTTAAATTAATGAGCTGAGAAAAAAATGTACTTGGTATCCATAGTGCAAAGATGTTTTAAAACCATGAAATAACACCTTTGAAGTAGTTAGTTGGAGGAGACAAAACAGTATGTTTGATGAAACAAATATGTCCATTGAGTCCATGATTTTAATATCCAGACTCATCTTAGAAAATTATTCTGGAAGTTTCCACTGAAGTTCGGGACTGAGACATTAGTGATAGAATTTCATGGAAGACATTCTACTGCCAGGGACTGAGTGTCCCAATCCTTCACTGAGTGCTTGAGCAAATTCATTCTGGTACATGATGGTTGCTTTGTTTCATGTCTATAGTTTCTATAAGAGCATTTTTTACCATGGGAGAAATATGTTACATTATGGGAAGGGTTTGTAGAAGGTCCAAGAATTTTGATGATTCTGGTTTTGGAAGCCTTTACTGTGTGGATTATAGAGATGCTAGTAAGTCTCTCACATGGCATGTACTCATCCACAGTAAGTTTGTTGCCTTGCAAAGTTGGGGATCTGAAGACAAAGAAGAAGGATTTGGGGGAAAAACACTTTCAACGGGATCCTATACGTACACAGACTGTAATTAGGGCTGTGAAAATGAGGGTATGTAAGGGTGTATGATTATCCTTTCAAGAAAGGAGGGGAACAGCAACACCTCAAGAAACGAGAGATACAGAAGACTAAGATGAAAACTGACAGATGCAGAAGACAGTGGGGATCTGTATGTGAACTTTTTCACCTAGCAGGATCACCTGCCTATGCTGGGATTTGTGTTAAATTCATTGACTTGAGTAAATCTTGGGAAATTAGAGAACCAGTTCTCCCTTTCTTTATAACTTTTCGTTTAAAACAGGTTTCTGCAATTGCAAAACTCCTCCCCACCCCCAGATTTCCACTTGGGATTATTTGATGCATAACTGTAGTCAGTCATTTTCATTTAAGACAGATTTTGCTGGATGTGCTCCTATTTAACAAAGAAATATTTCCATTCCTTTCATGAATCAGCAGCTGTTGCTGTCCCTGACAGCTGGCTTAGTCAGGCTGAAGTAGAAGTGTGTGTTCATTGGATGATACTTCACTTGTTAAATCACTTGACTAGTCATATTGATGAGTAATATCTCACATGCAATCCAGAAGAAATAAAATCAGCAAACAAACTGCCAGTGGCAGTGCAAGCCATGAGCTGTATTCACCAAAGCTGATTACACGAAATGTGAGATCCCAGCTCTGAGCATGCCTGGGGAGCTGAGATAGGGAGCAAGAAGGGCATCGAGACCAAGGATCTGTATATGAAATTGACTGATACAAATTCAATGGACAAGCAATGCTTAATTTAAATCGAAGCTTCAAGTTATTTTCTTTTTTTTCTTCTTCCTCCCGCCCCCAACAAAAAATTCTTTTATTCTGAATTTTTCTATGGTTCTGCTTTAGTGAAAGAAAACATTCAGGGTTCACAAAAACAGGTGCCTAGGGCAACTATGGAAAACGCAAACAATGGAGTTCTACAGAGACCTACAGGATGGGGCCTGTAGGAAAAATGATTCGTTGGCTGGACAGAGGACATGACTTTATTCATAGACCATGTCTTTGACTTCCCTCCCACTATTTTTCTGTGCAGGTGTCCAACACTGCATATGAGCCATCTGCAGAACTCACAAGTATTCATTAGGTCCACATGCCATTAAAAAGCCCTGCTTTAGCTCGAAAATCTTGGATAACATCTTAAAGGTGTCCCACGTTTCCTAAATGCTTTTTCTTAATCTGGCGCCCTAGGGAATTGCAGGCACGCTGCCCTCACTGTCTGTGATAGATATGCTTTTCCTCTCTTCTGCCTCTCACTTTAGAATACATTGACTGAGATAAGATATTCTCCTAAATTTCATGAAAATGTTAGATCCTACAGCACAAACTTTATTAGACACAAGAGAATCCATCCATGGGAAAGCTGTGTGATTTCAGCTGTACAGGGACTCACACCTTACTGTAGAAGAATCAAAGGACAAGACATTAATTCATAAGAAAGGAGACTTCCTCAGTTTTTATGCTCACAAAAACATTTCTGATCTGGAGGCTACCTGAAGTAGAAGAACTCTGAAGACAGCAAGCAGATTTAATTGCTGAATATCAAAAAAACAGATGTAATTGTTTTTTCAAGAGTTCAAAACATTAAAAAATTCTTATCAGCTGCAGCAGGAGCAATTAAGCCAGTGCTAAATTCTTCTGAATCACTAGTCCAGACTGCTTTGCCTAGCTAAAGTTGTATATTGCAGCTCTTGGATATGAATGAAGAAAAGTTCTTTTCTGTAGGTATCTCCACCCGTCTTAGTCATGCAGTATAAGTAAAGACACCTGTAGCTGAATGTACATAAGGTCATCTGATAAGGCCCTGTGTGACAGGAATTTTTAAACACTGGAACGGTGGCCTCACAACATCGCTCTGCAGTTGGATTCCAGCGTTTAACAGCCACAACTTCACTGCGTTATAACTCCTTCTGGATTGGGATAAGTAACACACTTGGCAAAGAATTTCTGGCTGACATCTCCAGTTTGGCAGTGTGCAGCAGCGAAATTTGACTGTCTTTCCTCAGGCAGAGCTTCCCCCACCTGGAGCAGCAGAAATGAGATAAAGTATATAGTCCACATTTCAATGCATCTTCTGCAGTGTTTGTATTTTCTGAGTTTTTAGCTTTCAGATGAAACCAGTTGCATATTGCTGGGAAAGGGGATGATAGTTTGTACGGGTCAGATCAACCAGTAGCCTAGGAAATCACTCTGCCTCCTTTAGGCTTTTAAAGCACAGACATACACAAAGCAAACTCTTCCCCATTCTTCCCCAGGCAGGCATGTCCAGTCTCAGATTTAATCAAAGTGTTAATCCTAAGAGATTTACACAGTAAGATATTGTATTCGGCTTTGAACATGAAACTACTAAGTGCCACAAATACCCATTGCCAGTAATATGTTCCCCAGGGATCTTCAAAGAAGCACAGACTGTGGAATGAATGGGCTAATTATTGCCCTCGGTCACACCTGTGCAAGCCCTGCTAATTCAGATAACTGAGCACCTTAAACCAGGGGCACCAGGAGTGAGAGTGGCTGGAAAATGTTAATGTGACTGATAGCACTACAAATATTTAAAGGAAAAGTCTCCTGCTTGGAGTGCTCAGGTATTTTGAGCTCTTTCTGCCTCCTTTTGACAGATCCTGGAAGATGCTTACTGCAGTAAAATTTACTAAAAAATCAATGGTCATTAATGGTAACAGATAAAAGTTGTTACGTGGAAACAGGATTTAGATGCAAGACCCAGTTACCTATATGGTGTGAACAAATAGCCATGCACAATGTACTTCATCTTAAGATGAACACTTCTCTTGATAAAATGAGGACCAAGTCTTGCACCCCATTCAGAGCTGGTCCCATAGGTTCATATAGTGCTGGCTACATGTAATGTCCTCAGATCTTCTCTACTGAATGCACACTGATATGACTTCATCTGCTTACATGTGGGCTGGTTTTCCTGGCTTGCCCTGGAGCTGGACCTAAGCTTCTCTCAGCCTCGATCTGTGTATGAAATGGTGTCTCCTGAAGAACAGCATGGTGGAAGGAACATTGCCCATCCTCTCATGCATGGAGTTCTGGAGTCCATTAATTCTACTTGAGCCTAGATAAATCATGGAGAATTGATGAGAACTATTAACCAGATAATTTTTCACTGTCATATTCCTCCTCATATATTTATTTTTCCTAGAAAGATTAAAAAACGGCAAAATTAAGGATCAGACAAAATAGGGAGTCATGCCATGGCCATCATGGGCAAAAACTGCCATGAGTGGGCAAAAGTCCCCATGCCTCAAAACATACTGTAACTGGAAGCGAGAGGTAAGAAGAGAGGGGTTTTATCACATTACTGATCTCCTCAGTTATGTGGTCACTCACTTCTCTTCTAGGAAGAATAAGATTCTCTTCTACTGCAAAAGCACATGGCTCCCAGTTTCAGCTAGATAGGCAGTTTTCAGTACATAGGTCCCTATTTCGATTTTGAAAAACATTGCCTGTTACTTACTCATTGCACAAGAGTATATCATAGATTATTCATATCCCCATACTGTTTCCTAGTGAAGTGTAGGTCACAGACACTTATTCTTAATATATTTTTTGAAAGTTAATAACCACAACTATATTGCTTTGAATATTGAAATGATGACTGACACTCCAAATTAAGATAAAGATAACATTATCACTTTATTTATTAAACTGCTCTTGCTTTTAGTTTCTTAATACTAATAGGGTTACAGCCCTTTAAAGACTTGTGCTGTTATTTTTCAATGTAAACTATCAAATATTCTATCTGACTCTATATAGCTCACTGTACCAATGTTCTTATTAGTAGAGGCAAATTTTCAAGTCACTGAGGCTGTGTCTCTGCTAGTCAATAATAAAGATTTGGGTCATAGACAGGAGCATTAGTCTGCAATCATCCATGCTGCTTACAATGCTCCTTGAGCAGTTTTGGCTCCTGCCAGGTAGCAAGTTCAGCAGTACAGAGGCAACTGTGCCAGGCTGCTTGGCCCCAGGGCCAGAGACTAGTTCCCTGGCCTGTCTTGTTTAGTAGTATAAATGCAGCCTGGGATTACATACTTCATTTGTGTCTTTTGATTTACATGAATTGTTTATCATTTGTATATGAGGAAACAGAGGCTGAATAGGGGCTTTCTGGTCATCTGAACCACTATGACTATTTTGTCAAGCTAATGAAATTTTCCATTTGCATGTCTATGTATTTTGAATACTTTGAATTCTTCAGAACATTATGAAGAAACAAAGAGACAAAGAAAAATTCCCAACCTGTAGCATTTAAATCCAGATTTCATTGCATGTGTAACACTTACAACCTGCTAGTTGTTTTAGCATTGAATATGTAGCCCATATTCATTTTCTTAATGAAATGCTGCCAGAAGTCTAAACTTCTGTGAAATGTTATTTCCATTGAGAGAAAATTCTCAAAATAAAAATGTTTTGTAAAAGCACACTTACCCGTCTGAAATGTCAGTTAAATGCCAGATTCTATTCTGAATGTTAGGAATAATTTATTTTTTCTATTATTTATACACATCCATACATATATAAAAGTGCTAAGAAAAAAATGAATCAAAACATAATTCACTTGGAAACACTTGTTTCAGAGCTGCAAAGTCATTTGTTTTCATTTCAATGCAAAGTTAAAGTAATTTGAATTATGACATTTCTCATGTAATAGAAATGCTCAAATTTGACCAGCTCTTCTAGGAATTTCAGAATCAGAGGGGATAATATTGAAATTACCATTTTAGGAGGAAACTATGTTAAGTTTTGAAATCTTGACTTTATTCTTTAAAAAAAAAAAATCACCCTAATAGCTGCAACATGCCACACACAAAGAACTATATGCAAAACATCCCCTACTTTTGGGGACTCTAGTGAAGTGACATTTTTTACAGCTCTAGCTAAGTGAGGTTACTGATGGACAGTTTCTGCTTTTTCACTCAGAAATGGAAGGATCAGAATTAATGAGTACTTTGGAAAATGTGGTCTGAATCGTTAAGAAAGTGATGGTATATCTCTCAGTGTGCTGCTGAGTGTCTCCCCCTCAGCTTCCAGAAGTGTCAAGCCAGTCTCCTAAACTGTCAAATCAAATCCCGCTGACTGGTTACCATGCCAGATATTAGCAACTTAATTATAACAACTAAACTTAGTACGTGACTAGTGAAATCCACACTTTCGGATCTTGACACATGCTCCGCAGAAAACAATAAATAATGCCAAACACATGCTTTCTATTTGTCAGTAATAAAAGAAATGCTTGTTGCAATCCAAATATCGTGACAGTGCCAAACCCCCCTTCAGTAATATGTATACATTCTCCAAACGCTTTAAAACTACATTAGCAAACATGCCCAATGTCACACCAGTAGACAGGTTACTAACTAGGTGATGCTTCAATATTCTTTCTGTATAAATATTTCTTTGTTTCTTTTCTTTTTGAAAGAAAAGAGCTGGAGTTTCAAAATGCAATCACAGGTTCCTTCAACACTCTGTTAAAAATTAACAAGCCAATTTATTCTTTGGTAGAACTTCACTGACCTTGGTGAATTTAAACCCAGGATGATATTGGCCCACCAAGGAGAGTGGAAAACACAGATATCTGATTCACTTCCATTGCTGCTCATGATTTGGTCAATGATCACTGAAAGGCTTACTGCAATTTGCAGAAAAAGCCCCAGTGGTTAAACCGAATTCCAAGCAGACCTGAGCCAATTAATTTTTTTAGCCTGTTTCAAGTGAAGTAAATTTGAGATATGGGATTGAAAAATGATGCACTAATTCAAGGAGAATCACAAACACCACATACAACTTTATTAAAAAAAAAAATAATTGAATTCCTGCAAACTGAATAGGATCATTTCACTCCATTGTATTTAGTAATTTTTTAATGAGACTGGCAATATGTACAAGAAATATCCACAAGTATAAAAAGACCTGTAAAGTGAAGAGTAAAGAAGTGTCATCAGAATATGCAGGGTCAGATCCCTTTCCTTTGTGTTACTAGTGTAATAAAGGATAACTCAGCAGGAGTTATGCTACACTTACCTTGGTAACTCTGAAAAGAGTAACCTCAAGAAATCTAGATCAGCAGCCGTTCCCAGTGCCTTCTAACTCACCTAATTCCTGATTCTCATTTCTGGGGAGATCGTATCATTCTACCTGGCTAAATCAGTGGTTGAGAAAGATACTTGTTATTAAAAAGAAATAAATACTAATCAAACACTGTTGAAACAGTGAACTGCAAGGCCATCTTCTCATTTCAACTGTGCATCCATTAATTAATAAAGGTGACATTTCCTTAATATTACATAATGACATATTTTACCCTTTAGCTATGCACTGTCCTGTGTAAATCTTACTGACTTTTCTGTGAAACACGATATTGGCTGCATGTGCAAAATGTAAACAAATGAAAAATGTTTCCAGCAGAACAAAATAAGGTGATGTAAGTGAGCTTAGTCCCTAGGTCGTCTGTGCTTTTACTCAGAAAGAGGAGGGGATAGACACCTTTGTGCCTGCATTTAATGAAATGGTTTGAGAATGAACAGAAAACACATTAGTCCCATCTCTTTGTAAATAAAAAGTGGATATCCTTTTCATTGTGGTGGAAACTACACCAGGGATTGTTTTCTCCTGCAGCTCCATAGCAAGCTGCATAGGCTCTCTGCATGTCAGAAAACTAAGTCCATGCACACCAACAGTATGTGAAATCAACCCAGTCTTTCTCCTGAATTTGCGTCCTTTGAGTTGAATGGATTATTATGAATTAAACGGTTGTAATAGCTTGCTTAATGTGATATTTCAGCAAAAGTCTCATATGTGTGAAGGAGACTCACACATATTGCACTCAGTTCTACCCACTAGTAATGAACATGGCTGAGAGAAGGATTTGTTTCAGGCCTTAAGTCTGAGTGTGGAAAAGCATGCATCGGTGAGGCTCAGAGCACAGGGTGAAACAATTTTGAACCACAAGGACCAATTTCTTACTAACAATGCAATCCAACATTAAACATATGGAATGGGGACAGCCCAAATTATCTCCTGAGTTTATTAGTTTATGTTTTATTCAGAAATTGATGCTGCCACAAGGAGAAAACTGCAAAGAATTTGGTGGGCAGGATCAGAGCAGAAGAAAGAGACAGTGGCTTGGGGTTGGTTAGTGGAAAGCAGGAAAAAAAGGAAAAAGTAACAGAAGAAGGACTGCCTGAAAAACATCTGGAAACCCCTTCTTTAGAGGAAATCTGATGCTCTTAATTTCTTTGTAGCTGTAAAAAAAATGAGTACAGTGGACTTGTGCTTGTCAAAGATAATTTGGAAAACAACCAACCTTAGTATGACCCTCAGTTAAGAGGGTACTTAAATACATGAAGAAACATTAATAGCTGTACCAAGTGCAGGAAAGCCTGAAGTGAAAATGTGTTTAATGGCTTGCTTAACGCAGGAACAAAATAAGGGATGGGTTGCACCTTGGGAACCAAAGTTCTATGGTTTGTGCAGAAATTGGAATTCAGATAAAAACCTCACAGAAAATGTGGTATTTATCATGCTAGGCAGTGTCTACAGTCTGGAAACACTGAATATGTTCAATTCCCATTGATATCAATGAAAATATAAATCAAATTCTGACTTCTCTATTTCATTTAGATCCAGACTTCTACCATGTTATGGTTGCTTTGAAGTCCTAAGTGTTCCAAAAATGAATTTTTTAATACTGAGGCTGTACAATAACTGCACATTTTGTTGAATTTAATCCTTTATTTACATATGCCTGCTCATAAACTATGTATCTAGAAAAAGCCGTACATAGAAGATAACTTATAAACACTTCCACAAAATAGGTGATATTTGACAGAGACATTATCCCACTTTTCTCTCACACCCCCTGTAATACAATTTGCAGAAAAAAACCCGTTGTTCTGGGATACGTATATGCTGCTGGTCTACGTATTTTGACAATGCCATAAATGCCATTTTTCATAATATGTAACGAACACTCTTCATCTGATCAGTCAAAGAAATAATGTGTGATGCTGCTAACTGTGCCACTTTAGTATTGTGTAAGTAAGTGTGGAGTTTACATAAACAAACCTGTTTTACTATACAAAAGCAGCTAAAAGGCTAAAAGTGCTGATACATGTCTGCATGGATAACCACCTATTATTAAGTACATGCTTTTAAGGCAACTTCGTAACATGGATCTGCAATTAGAGCTGGCAGTACTTTTGATAAAGTGATGTCACATTTCTGTTCTGAGAATTTTGCCCATTTGGCACTGTAATGTCTCTCAACTCCAATATACTTAATGTTTAACATTTCTGCGCTAGTATTAGCACAGGGATCCTGATTCTATGAACTTTATTAACACATAGAGGTCCACTGAACAAATTAAGACTATTTAAAGGAATATGGATTGCTTACGTGAGGGAAAGGGTTGCAAAAGGACTTGTCTGCACTGCTTCAGCTCAGAGTGCATAATTGAAGTCAATTAATTTGAACTAATTTAGCAGTAAAAGCTAAATTTAATTTGACCTCTTCCGATTCTTTTAACTCAAAATTGATATCATAAATTAATGCCCAAGCTCATGTACTTAGTCTTCACTTTTATTTTAAATATTCATTAACTGCAAGTAACCAATATGAGATAAGAACATGTGATGTTATGGTTTAAATGGAAGTGGATTTTCCTCTCTTTCTGTCTTTGTGCTTTTCCTATTTAAAGACAGTCTGACCTCAGTGTTGTCACCTTGTTGTAAAACTGATATCTTAGTTGTAAATGGTGAAGATATCATTTAAGGTTATTCAGGTAGGGTCACAGTATCCTGTACCATGGCAATATTTGCCTGGAACATTTCCTCTGAATAGCCTTGGCTATCAAAGTAATGCAGGATATTAACTTTGTGTTGTTCCTATGTTCGCAGCTCTCAGTGTGATCACATTTACAGAATTCTTTGCAAAAAGTAATGGATATAAATTAGTATGTTTTCACAAATATCATTGTATCACTATCCATCACAGCCATATAAAATAGATTTTGAACATTACTCAGATATATTCTAAGTATTCATTATCATTTCTATTGCCTGAAATATCTTCTTCCTTATAGAGAATATAGGCTTTTCTGCTTCTAAGAGTTCAAATCAAAGCTACTATTACTCTGTTTATTCTTTTGCTTTTAATGACTTTTATAGTCTGCTACTAATGACTACAGAAATTCTCTTTGTGAACAGAAACAGGTAAACAAGGTTTTTTTGCAAGCTCATTTTGAACATTTTCCATACGGAGAAATAACAATAAAAGAAACTTATTTCACATTTAGACAGCAAATCAGTTAGCCTCTGGTCTTATAGACCCTGACCTGAAAATAAAGAAGAAAAACACTGTCAATTTTGCAGCCTGACTGGCCTCCTTATTTTTGCTGTTGTAAGTTAGAGAATAATTTGGAATTTGTGTTCTGCTCATTACTGAAACTGGGATTGCGATTCAATTACCAAAGCACGCCTCTATTACTGTTCTGTTTTGCACTCCAAAGCATCCAGTCTAGTTTCCAAGTACTGCTTTTGAAGATCTCAGGTCTCATTGGCCCCATGTCACATCTGCCTGCCCATGTGGATATCTTTTCAGAAAGGAAGAAACTTGCATGACCGTTTCATCATTTATGTGCTGCAAAAATGTTAAACTGAACTATGAACTTTCACCACAGTTTGATATGTGGGAAAGGGAAGTCTCCTTATTTATTTCTTTAAACCATTAGATTCACTTCTGCTGTTGTTTTGCACTTTTTATGGAAAGACAGATAATAACTTCCAGGAATTTGCACGCCTTCAAATTACTGGGTTTGGAACAGGTTAAGATTATTATAAACTAAGCAGTAGTCAGGAAATTATCTCTGGTTTCAAAACAGAGCACTCTAATGTTCAAAATTACAGAGACATACAAAGTCCTAGAACAGCTGTACACAGATTTTCTTCAGCCATCCTATTAAACTCTCTCATTTCACAACCTGTGAAGAGCAAATGGTATGATCTTTTTAGATCTGTGTGCAATCCTTGTTGTTGGAGGGAAAAGGCAAGGCTGCAGAGTAACAACTGAATACAAAATTTACCTTTGTTATCTGCAGATTTACTTCTAAGGGTTCTGTATTTAATGGAAAAGAATATATCATAGAACCATAGAATCATAAAATGGTTTGGGTTGGAAGGGACCTTAAAGATCATCTAGCACCAACCCCCCTACCCAGGCAGGGGCACCTTCCACTAGATCAGGTTGCTCAAAGCTCCATCCAACCTGGCCTTGAACACTTCCAGGGAGGGGGCATCTACAGCCTCTCTGGGCAACCTGTTCCTCACCACCCTCACAGTAAATAATTTCTTCCTTCTATCTAATCTAAATCTACCTTCTTTCAGTATAAAACCATTACCCCTCACCCTATAACTACACTCCCTGATAAGGAGTCTCTCCCCATCTTTCTTGTAGCCCCTTTTAAGTACTGGAAGGCCGCTATAAGGTCTCCTTAGAGCCTTCTCTTCTCTAGGTTGAACAACCCCAACTCTCTCAGCCTGTCCTCATAAGGGAGGTGCTCCAGGCCCCTGATCATCTTCATGGCCTCCTCTGGACTGCTTGAGCAGGTTTCTGTCCTTCTTATACTGGGGGCCCCAGAGCTGAACACAGTACTCCTTTCATATTACTGTCTTCAGTTTGCTGACCTCCAAAACATTTTCTTAGGGGACACTGCTCCCTGTATAATAAAGTTTATCAATGATGATGTCAGAGCAACCCACATCTCTCAGACATCCACAAAGTAAAAACCAGTAGGATAGACATGTTGGAAGGGACTATCAGTTTATTTTGAAAATTGTGGACCATCTTCAAGAGAAAAACTATAAGGTTTCTAAATCCGTGGCTGCTAAGAGTAATCATTTATTCTCCTACAAATATGTATTAAAGAATAAGTTTGATTTTTATCTCATTTTTTTCAAGGTGTAATTAGGTCAAAGCTTACAATGAAAATCTGTAAAATCATTGTGATTTACCAAAGAAGGAACACCAACATTTTTTCAGCTATCACTTTCTGTTTCTACCATGTCATTACTTGATGGCATGGGGCGATATTTAAATAATTGCAGCATACTACATTATTCTTAGAATGTACTCTGTACCTAAGACAAGGAATATGTATTGTTCTGCACCTAAGTTGTCAAACTTTTTTTTTTAAGTCACAAAAATTATATTTTTGTTGTTATTGATGTCCATTTACCACTATTTCCAACTCTAAGACTCGGTTCAGCTGTGCTAGTGGCATTTCTAGTTGTTTGCAGCATGGACTATACCATGGTGCATGGACCTCCAAGCTAGCTTTAGCTGTGCCTCATCCAAACTGGAAATAGTATAGTTTTGTCAACACATAACTGAGCTTAAATCCACCCTTTTGAAAAACAGGGCTTACTATTCAGAGCTATGCTAACACAGCTATACTGCATCAAGGCACAAATTAGCATCTCTGGACAATATTTCATTCTTCTTTGTGGATATATTAGGTCAGGTCAGAGCTAGCTTTGGAGTCTCTGTCATTTCATAATTTAGAGGTAAACCAATGTAATTTAGGAAAACATGAGGCCTATGCAACCTCAGGCTTTCCAAAAGTGTTTAACAGGGAGTAAGTAACTTCTTGTAAGTCTGGTGGATTGGCTGTTAGACTGAAGTGTCTGGATCCTGCCTAACTCATTCTTCATATACCTAACCATCTTTTCTGTATCTGGCCCAAAGAGTATATATTCACAGTTGTACAATATTCCCAGTAAACAAAAAATATCAGGGTTATTTTTCAACAGTGAAGATTTACCAGTTTTAAATAGAACATCTAAAACTTCAAGGTACATACTTTAGTGTTCTACAAAATCAACTTTTTGACTATCACCTTATTGCCTATCTTCTTATAAAACAGGCAACCAGAAAGACTTTTTTTTGCATTGAAAGCTCCTTTTTTAATTGTTAATAGTGCACCTCACATATATCTCATTGTCTTTATAACATTCTTTTCAACAAACTACATTTATCACTTCTAGGTATAAATGTTATTAATACAGCTCCTGTTTGAGGAGTTACAAAAAATAATAGCATGAAAAAAATTACTTAATGTCAGGAATGAAAGTTTTCTGCCAAGTGGTTTAGAGAATGTTTTTTCCTGCTTTTTTGGTCAATTTTTTTCATTAAAAAATTTCATGCATAGATTAAACATTAAATATCAATGAATTGTCTAATGAAGATGATGACTCAGATGATTTCTGAGTCACTACTAGAACACCCCCATGATTCATTTACAAAAGCTTGGGGAAAGCGATTAGAGGCACAAAGGATGACTGCAAAACACTGTCCTTCACTGCTTGGTAAACTTCTATGAGCTGTATTAAAGAGATGAGATGTTTTCATTAGTAAATCAGCGATGACCAAGAGGCAGTACAGCTCATGGGAAAGTTTGAGCATGTTGATCACTCATACAGTAGAGACTGACTACAGAAATTTCATTACAAAGAACAGTGACACAACTAGGAAGTGGGAGAGTCAACACAAGAGTGTGAAGCTTTTATAAAGCTGAGAGGATCAGAAATAGCTAGAAATAAAATTTAAGTGGATAAGGATGGGGAGATTAAAAAAAAAAAAAAAAGATCCCTAACTGTTCTTATGTCAGTGAGCCCAGAGAACAGTTTAGGAAAGTGGGACAGAAGTTTCATTTTTCAAAAATACATTTGGATTTCTTACCACTTAGGTCATTAATCTTGGCTAATGAAATCTTACTGTGTGAAAAACAAAAGGTGATTTTTTTGTGTGTGTGTAACAACTACTGTGATTTAAAATGAGAATAGAATTTCTGTGAAGAAATAGAGATGTAAATTAGACTCTGCTGATCTATACCCCTGCCATTTATGCTTAGAAAAGCTGTAAGAATCCAAAATCTTATAAACTCTTGTGCTAGGGATATGAACCCCAAGAATCTTTTTATCTTCAGGACACTAAATCCATTATTCAAAAAACAGGAATGCCTTATCTCGACTGCCTTCACTGCTGATCTGACTAATCAGTGTTAAACGATCAATGAATGGTTTTGCTCTTGTGTAAGACTCCCTCACATAAAAAAAAATAATTCCGACTGAAGTGTAGAGATCATAAGCAGTTATTACCAGTCTCATAGTAGTTAGATGTTCTTTCGATTTAGCTATAAAAATTACAAGGGAATGTTTCCTTACTGCAAGTAATTCCTTTCTAGTAGAGAAACACATCCACACATCATTTTCACAACTCTGCCAGTGGTAGTATTTGAACAGGTGGTATCACTTAGATGTCAATTGAGGATAGTGACTACATCATGTCCTCTTGCACCAACATGAAATATTTGTATGCAGATCTATTGCGACTGTGTTGCATAGGTGCTGTTCTGTTCTTTTAGCCAATTTTGAAAGCCATCAAATTCCTTTAACATCATCTCTGATACTGTTTTTTTCCAAGAGAACAATGGGCTTCATGTGTTGGCGGAGATAAATGTTAAAAGACTGAGATCCACCAAAAGGTAAGCAGAGTTTGAGCACCAAGAATGTAACAGGAAATATTTTATAATTTGAGGGCTTTTTTATTTTTCTAAATTTTTTTTACTATATTTTGGAGACCTTATTTATAGATAGTCCCACATTTGAAGCATAAACACTACTAATTTTTCTCATGGCACATACAGAGATATTCTGAATTAGTAAGTGAATTTTAGAAGATCTTGAAATATCTTTTAAACATGAATGAGTACTCAGTTTTAACAAATGTAGACCAGGTCTTTCATGGCAATCTTTTCAACTACAACATGCTCATGTCCACATGTCCATGTAAGAAAGACAAATAGACAGAAAGTCTAATGATATAAGGAATATTTGCTTGCAAAATTCAAATCACAAGAGGTGAGTTGTGAATAGGAACTGCTGTTGTTTCAAAAATATCAATGCTGTATTCTGGATGAAGTACATCTTTTTCCAGTTAATGTATGCCATTTTGAAAAAGTGACTTAAGCAAAAGGGAGAAAAATCTCCCTCTTCTTTTAGAGAAGGAAAATCTTTGTAAGACACTAATCACCACTCCTATATTGATATATCTGTCTGCTGTAGCTGAAAAAAATTCCTATGACTGGAATCCCTATGCTGCTTAGCTTATGGAGTGGAAGAGAAGAGAAGATAAAATATTGTATCTATTCTTAAATACTTAAGATGTCTTCAGATGTCATAACAGTAGTGACCTTCATAAGCATCTAGGTAAACGAAGAACACAAACAAGAAATGTCTTGCAGGATTTCTGTTTCCCTTTGTTCCTGCCCAAATTACTGATTTACCTGTTCTCATTTGCTGGGCTAAGTGTTATTAGTGACATTTTGAAATCTCAAGGACCATTTAATCAACTTTATTTTCAGACCTTTAGAAGGCTTAGGCTTCTGATGTTGCTGGTATCATTTTAGAGCCAGCTGATCCACCTTAATATTTTCTCTTTGGGAGGCATCACTGATGGCCTTGTCTTGGTGCTTTCTTTAATCCTGAGGAATATACCTACCTGCCATTGTTTTTTGGAGAATCTGACTACAAACTAATTGGAATCAGGTTTTCATGACAAGTCAAATAAACTATGGCATATAACCCTCCTGTGAGCTCAGTAATTCTTGAGTAAATTCTCAACTTCACTTAATTTAGTGCAAAATCTCCTAGAGACTTCACTGGGATTAGGATTTTGCACTGGTTTTGGTAAAAGAGGAAATATGTCAGGGTCTCAAAGACGTAATAAGACATGAAACAACTCTTATGAACCACAGCAGATTTTGCTAACAAATTAACATTAATTATAATATTTCACTGTGACAATGATACATATTTGCAACTTCTGACCTGTTTTATTATTTAAATACAAGTATTTTAGTGTGTAGCTTATAGCATTTTATCAGCAGCTCTGAAACATCAGTGCAGCATATCATAATATAACTTCCAGTGCTAAATTTTGCTTTAATGTATGTTTTAGCTATGCCTATTGATGTCAGTGAGAATGGAGTGCAAGCAACTGAATGAAATATTTGATCTTAAAAGATACAAGAGTATAATTTAGTTTTCATGGCTTGAATCGCTCTGTGGTATTTTTATTTTCTCCCATTTTATTAACTCATCAGACCTTCTACATTGAACACAGAAAAGAAGTTGCTTGCAGACTAATGAACGAGCCTTGCAACGTATAAACTTACAGAAGAGTTATTTAACTGGTTCATATTCATAAGGAAACCATGTCTGTGATCTTATTAGCAGTCAGTTGTTCATACTTTAATAAACTACTCATCAGTGTTTATCTGAAACACATCTTTCCATTTTTATCCTGTCATGCTTTGAGCAATGCTTACTAGATAATTCCAGTCTCTTAATCACAGAGTTGTTGTAACGTGCACCAGACAATCAAGATCACCAAAGGTAAAGACAATGAGGTACAATGGAACCAGCCTCTGAACTCATATAATAAAACTCTCTCGATGCTTACATACCCCAATTAGGAGTTGTTAGGTTGTGCGGATCACATCTCTTATTATAATGAGTCTTCAGTACATGGGTAGCCATTTGGGGAGATCAGAGACGATTTTGGTAGGTCAAGATTTTGCTGTATTTGTTCATCAACATTTATATTAATAGGTTAACACAGGTAGTTAAAAAAACATTTTTCTCTGTTGATATTAACTTTTTTCTAAGCTTTTTTCTGTATGCTTTTACAGATGTTAAAAAAGAGCTCTACTAATAACACCCTTTATGGCTGGAACTCCATCCTTTTTCGTAGTTTCAAACCAAAAGGGTCCCATAGCTGCCATAAACCTGAATGCGGTTCTTGACTTTGAACACCATTTTTAGGCACTGCTGTTGTACAGAATTAAAGGGTAATCAGTTTTTTGTAGGCCAACATGTTTATCTGCACTTTTCAGCAGCCCAGATCTCCATATGGTTTTCTTTCACAATCTTTTATAGAGCTGTTTCTGAACTCCTCATCTTGAGATTAAAACCAAAGTTTAACCAGACTACACTATATAGTTGGTTTTGCCAGCTGTGCCCTGACTAAATGCTCTATAGGACTGGTATCTGCTCATTTTACTTGCACTTAGTACTTCTATGTACTTAGCATGCAGAAAATGATCTCATC
Organism: Strix uralensis; assembly: GCF_047716275.1. Taxonomy (NCBI): domain Eukaryota; kingdom Metazoa; phylum Chordata; class Aves; order Strigiformes; family Strigidae; genus Strix; species Strix uralensis. Next base: position 89,371,893 of record NC_133973.1, read on the forward strand.
AAAAGAGGCCTGACATTCCAGCAACGCTTTTGCAAGACTTCCAAAACATGAGCATATGTTTTCCTGATACATATTTTGTGCCAGAAAGGGTGTAATGAGTCATCACCTCTGCAATATTTAATACCTCAATTAATGTAAAGCCTCTTTCAACCTTTTTGCTGCTAGTAAACCTGTTATACTTTTAAATAAAATATTTATCTGATCAGCATTGCCAAAATATGCTACTTAGTCAGCAATGTGGGTGTGTTTCTGCTAGCTGGTCACCCTAAAAACATTTATGGTGCTTAATGACTGACCATTGAACAGGTCTATGCATTAGTTTGTTTCTTGACATTAACATTGGGTAAAAACAACAGCAATAATTATTATGAAGTAATTAAATGCAGCCATTCAAAATGTTAAAAACCCTATGTATACTGATAATGACTTGAAATCAGTGGTAATTTTCTCCTAACTTCAGTAAGTAGTGGGTCAGGCTGAAGAGAACAGGTGTTTTCTTAGTATTAAAACTGAGACTATCGCTGTATATCATGAAAACATGACACAGCAGCCTTGCAATGAGAGGTGTCGTTTTTCAGTTGAAAGAAGAAGTGCAACAAATTGTTGATTTCCCAACATTAATTTTGTAGTCCACCTGCTTGGAACATGTATCTGAAAGTTAATTTCCGTACCCTGATTAAGCTGGAGTCTTAAGGATTCATTTGTTTGTTTGTTCACTATGGGCTGGTTGGTGGCAAAAAACCCTATATTTAAGGACTTAGCTAGCAGAGCTCATCATACAATAAACCAGATTTCAACTGTCCAAGTACTTTTCTGCATATGCTAGGGTTTAAAAGAGAAATTTAACTAATTCATTGCCTAATATTGTTCACTGTTAACTGTGTGCCATAGAAATGTACCTATATAAATATACTGATGAAACATAATTTATGCATATAATTCTATCTCTTTCAACTTTCACTACCTGTTTGATCAGATGCTCAAAATCATCTATGACTTGAACTTGGGGATTTCAAAAGAAACATGTCTGGGATGAGAGGACATAAACTTTTCAGGCACCAACATGGCATTTTCTACAGTATAAATCTTCTGTTCTACAATATGTCCATCTTATTTCTTCAGTGAAAATCATAATGATTTCACGGTCCGAAAGCCTGTGTAATGAACTTCAGCATTTGGGTTACATCTGGAACTAAACAGTCAAAGTGCTGCAGAGGTGGCTTCACTGACCCTTTAACAGGAAGAGGAATATAAAAAGGAAAAGTAATTTATATGACATCAGTATTTGTTACCACCATTTCTATGGGACAAGCTCTCACTTGAAGGACCTGGCATTTCAGATTTTCACATTTCATTTCAATAATTATTGAACACCTTTATACAGTGAATAACATCTACTTCCCAAACTGCATCTACACATTTCCACCAGTACTATCTTGTTTTCTGTATCATTATGTGATCAGTATAGCTGCTATTTAAAGGTATTACCGTGTTTATGTTGAAACAAAATCTTTTGCAGCATTTAGTAAACCTTTGTTTTGTCTAAAATAGATCTCCGGCATTAACTGAACTACCTTTTGTGTCTGGTTTTGAAATACTTCTGTTTGAAAAGCCTTCAAAACTGCCGAGACATTGACTGTCTGTCAGTGAGTGCAGGAAAACACTTACTCATTCACTTACAGATTCACTTGATAAAATCTCACTTTCTACCATTCCATTATTGTATCAATGTTAACATACCTCTAGTCAAACTTCAAGACCACATCTTGGGAAATAGGTTTTGGACATTATCTACTACTGCACTGAATAAGATGAAATTCATGGTGAGCCTTTCCCTTAATTTCTTTAAGATTTCCTCTGGTGTTTTCATGAGATCTGTAAGAAGCTAGGCAAGCCAAATTAAAAGCTGTAATTATGGAATTTTGTCCTTTTTCTTGACATGGACTCATTGTGCCATAGTAATGTGCCTGTAGTTAAAAATGTCCTGAAATCACAGCAATATGAAAGCTGAACAGAAACAACTTTTCTGGTGCCAGGATAAGTATTGTTATTAGGTAAGGAAAACTGAAATTTTACCTTCTATTGAAGCCCTAACCTGCAGTACCATGTTAGCCCTCTGGATGCGTGCTGTGTATACTGCAAATTCATACAGTATTTGTTCCTCAGCTGTCAAATGCAGAAACCCCAGACACTCTGCAGTCAGCTGATTGCAGCTACAATCATGCATGACATGTTGTACAATCTGGGTAAAGATTTGCTCTGGATCTTCTGGGTAGAGGGATGAGATTTTGCAGTCCTAATATCTGAAGAGCAACAGGGTCCTATAGTATGCCAGTTTTCCTGTATTATATGGGTGGCAAGTCAAAGGAAAGATCAATGCAAATCTGACTTAGTCTGAAATCTGACAGTGTGAATTATGCTCTTTTTTCCCCTCTGCTTTCTGTCCCCACCTTTAAAATCTAGGGCATCTGTAAACTCTAAACCTTTGTTTGGTCTATGCAATGCCATATAGATGTTTGCAAGACCTAGAAGGAAAAGTAAAGCTCTGAGATCCATTTTCCCCTAGAAATGACCATTGTAGAAGTGTTCTTTCTTTAAGTTTTGCTCTCTGTATTACCTTTAGGCACATTGGATAACAGACATATTGTGCTCCTGTCCTTTTTACAGACAGGTCCAAAGTCCTGTAAGAAATGCCTTCTATCCATTTCATCCAGTGTGCACAAAAAGCTACCTTCATTACCTGAACTCTGGACCATCTCAGGGAAAAAATGCACCCTATAGGTAAGGATAAAAAAAAAATAATTTCTGCTCAGTCAGTTACTCTGCATTAGAAATAGATAAACCTAGGCTGTCAAGAGACTCAAAGAAACTTTCATAAGGTAGAGAAAAACCAGCAGGTTTTTTTCAATTCTTAATTCTTCAGATACATTCAAGTCAGAACAGTAATGCTGGGTAGAAAATAAAGAAATAGCTTAGCAGAGATTGAGAAACTAAATATTTCCATCATCAGTTGTAGGTGATCCTTTCAAAACAGCACACTCCAGTGACAGAGGGTCCTGCACATGACCCTGCAAATTTGTATAATTCAAACAGTAAAGTTACTCTTTTGAAAGTGTAAACAATAACTATGCTTCCAAATCAGAATGACTAACTCCTGACAGCTTGTACTCAGTCAGGGCACACGTGATGGTTATGGTCAGCACCACTGCCTCTGTTTTTAAGGAGGTTGTGTAGAATTGTCAGGGTGAGTCCAGGAAACAAGGGATATTTTTGGTCATGCATCTGTCAAGCCATCACGCTGACCAGTTGATGTAAGATCAGCTTCTCTTTTAGGAGATGTATCTCGTGCGCTTGATTATGAACGGGAGGGATGAGAGCTACAGTGAACGTCATGAGCGTGAACATGCAGGAGGTAATGAGTGACCAAAAAAGGTTAAAGAAGGCAATTAAAACCAGTCAATTTTGTTTGAAACAGCGATGGCAAGATGTCAAAAACAGGACAAAAAAAATCTCTAACCTCCTATATAAAGCCCAAACAGAGCCTTGTCTGTATGCCCTACAACACAGAGCAACATGACATAAAGAAGGAAAGCTCCAGTGATTTATAGGAATTTACACCTGTTGGGCATTTGGCTTGACATTAGACAAAGTTATATTCTATGGCCCAGCTTCCTATTGCCCCATCAAGACAGCACTAGACAGTGTTGTCTGAGTTCTGTTTTTCTGCAGATTAAAAATCCTCACCCCGTGCAGGACAGATCTTTCTCAGCTGTCTTTTCCTTTCCAAGCTCCACCCTTCTTTGAGTTTCAGCTTGTTTTAAGGATAAGTGTAAACAGACATTTAAACCAGTAACAGGTGTTCCCAGAGAGGCATGTTTTTGTTTCATTCCAGGAGGATGAGGTTTGTGACTGTCCGCATTTCCTTCCCTTATATGACCAGGACCTTTCAGGCAGGAAAGTTGTACTGAGCCAGTGTCAGCCAGCAAAAGCAAAATTCACTAAGGGAATTCACAGTATCACCCTGGAGGTTTTTGCAGAGAATAATATTGAGTCAGGGCACAAAAAATATTGGTCTGACATCTGCAGCCTCCCATGTAGGCAGTGTGTGCTATGTGCTCCACAGCCAAATGCACGTATGAAGAGGAACGGGTTAATATTACCCTAAACTTCCTCTCTCCTGAAGTTCTCAACAGCAATTGCACTTCTGTCCATCTCTTACCTGTGTGTACAAGACCAACACCAAGACTATAACAGACAACTGGTACTCATGAGGATGGTTTTCCTTTCTTTGTGCCAGAATAAACCCAAGGTCTTTATTAGAAACAGGAAGGGGGAATGGGGGCACAGCTGAGAAAAATGTCATGAGCAAATATAGATTGGGTAAAATAAGGGTAAAGAAGAAGGGGTTGTCATTAAACTACTGATTCTCCTGAGGTTTTGACATTTCTTTGATTGTATAATTAGAAATTTCACCTTTGATCTGAGAATAACTGTTGATCTGTAAATCCACACTTTCCACTGAAAAAACCCAATATATTAATGAAAAAAAAGATATATTTTGAGAAATTTTCACTTTCACCGAACTCCTTTCACCCCTAATATTTTATATGAAAATTCCTGATGTTCTTCCTTGAATCCTTACCCTACTGGAGCCCTTGGCAATGTTCCACCATCACCACTGACCCCAGTGTATTTTATTTTAGTCCCTGGGCTTGTTGCTAAAATCACAGTCTCTGTGAAATCATGATTATTTTTGAACTTCCCACCTTCCCTCATCAC
>NC_133973.1:93386671-93456671 GCF_047716275.1 Strix uralensis
AGAGCTAGAGTTCCTAATAGTTAGAACACCCTTTTTTTTTAGCAACTTCATTCTCACATCTTCTCACCTTCTCAGATTTCATAATACTGCCTCATCTCAGCAATCAGAACAGAGTGCCTTGCCTAAGTGGAGATAAAAATGGATGAACTTTATTGTTAGACAGCTATGGAGGGACTTTAAACCTTCCCCCCACCAACCACAAAACTTCCAGGTTGCAGTCTTGGATCAAGGGGACAAATGTTTAATATGCTTAATATTCGCAATATTTTGTAGCTCATTTTTAACTCAGTACATAAACAGGGCTGATTAAGTTATCTTGACAGAAATATTTTGATGATAGCAAGCAAACTTAGCAGTAAGCATTTGACAGCATTATTTATTAATATGATAAATGAATTGTGAGATGTGTGATTGTGTGATGATGCATTCATTTAGTTGTTCCTTTTTTTCTTTTACTAATCTCTGTCATGTTGGATTTATAAATGGAACTGAGTGACCTTTGAAACTGTGATGGAAATGAAGAGATAAACACAACTTGAAAGGACAAACCAATTAATATAAATGTGTTACACATAAAGAACTGATTTCAATCAATTGCTATCTATGTAAACCTTTGGGCACTTAGCTGAATGAAATAGAGCAAACAGATTATGTGACATAGGGACAAAAATACATTTAACTATTTTGTTATGTAGTAGGGATATCATCCAAAATATATGTAACACAACAGGAAGACCAAGGTGTATGCTTCATTGTGCTGCAAAGTCCACTGAGAAATTACAGTCCTTGAAGATTTTTCTGATAATCAGAAAGCCCTGCTGATAAGTGTTCTTAATTTTATTTTTTGTCTTACTTCTGTATTTTGATGAATACTTAAATTAGCCTCTGTTTCATTTGTTTGCTCTTTCCAGCACTTATAATTGAACTTTTAAAACACTTATGCAGCATACTTTTAAAATATCCCCATCCAGGAATTTCTAAATAGAGTATTCATTTCTTCTACAGTTGCCTTGTAATGATGAAAACATTTATCACCCTGAAATCAATACAAATGTCTTGGGCATCCTTGTTTAAGAAAATTACAGCATCTCTCCCAGCGTTATTTTTTTTTTTTTTCTGAAGGATGAACCTTTTGTTACATGCATTTCAAACTGCCTGCACATATTGTTCTCTTTACAGCCTTAATTAGAGAATATGATCAATTTAATATAAAGGTTTCAAAATACTGCCATTGATGCACAACAAGGAAAAAAAAAAAGAAAAAAAAAAGAAATACAAGCTTGACATTTTAAAACACTTGCATTTGAAAGACTTTCACTACTAATTGATTTTTAAAAGAGTTGTGTAGAAAAGTGAACTCAGAAATGTTTGGAAGTGCCTTGGCAGTGTGCCAGAACATTTAGTACAAAGCATAACTAGACAGTTTCTGAGGCCTTACTACAACTGAAAAGATATGTTCTTTGCCTTTCTTAATCTAATTTGGTATCCCAGCTGTACATTTACAGATTATGCCGGGTATTTTCAGTATCTTGTGGACATCTTTAAATGATCAGTTGGCACAAGGCAACAACTTTCCTGCTGTCACAGGCAGGGTTGGGCAACACAAGAGTTTCAGTAGTGAGATTTTCTTTGAATTTCCTAAAACAAGCTATAATAATGAATTAATGTTCATTTTATTATTTTGGGTGTTATTTTAGGCATATTTGTCTGCTAATACTGTTTTCTAGCATGGACTGACTGGATCGAAGTCTGTTGTTTCTATTTGTCTTATTGGAGTTAACAGTTTTGTGTGAAGTGAAAAGAAGGTCAAACGATATCTTATATTCTGTAATCATTTTCTTCAAAATTACTTCTTAGCTCGGACAATATGAAACTGCCTATTCTATAACATTTTAGAGTTCTTTGTTAGTTGACTAAAGTTGAAACAAAAATCCTCCTTTTTTTGTGGACTATGCACTTTGAAAACCTACATAGACAGCTGAAATATTAATGGAAATGACATCCATTCTATTTTGGAAAAAGAGCAGACCAAATGATAACGGGTAACATTGACCAAAAGCAATTACTTTAAAAGGATACTACTAAGTATCTGAGAAAAATTATTCCTTTGACTAGTTGTTTGTCAGGCCCTGTGTGGTTTTTATTGATTGCTCTTGAATATATAGCCCCCATGATTGAAAACGCTGCTGGTAATGTCCTTCTTTTTATCGTGCTGAGAGTATCTTATTGAGAATAATAAGAAAGAAATTTATACAGAAAACAAATACACATTGGAGCTTTAAATTAGCCAGAAGTGTTCTATAGATTACCTATGATATTAATTTTCTAGCATGTCTCCTTCTCTAAAGCTAGTGTTTAGAATTAGATGACAAAAAATAAGGCCTTAAAAGTTACATATTGAGTATTTGTTTATTATGTGTTTTTTTTCCCCCCTCCCCTGTATCTGATGATCTCTGTGGAGCACTATAATTAATTTTGTGCTATGAAGTATACTAAGTTTGAAATGAGTCATAGATAGGAGTTTAGCTGGTATTATTTCTTATATATGAATATTTCATCTATGCAGCTTTTTACTCCACAGTGGAAGATTTCATCTTATTGTGAGTGGCTGGCATCTCAAAATACCACCAGTCTATTTAAATGAACACTTGATTAGGATGCTCAAGTGAATGAAGACAGACACAGGAATGGATTTAAGCAGCAGGCTGCAGTTTTATTAACTTAACAGTGGAAAGCTTCTGAAACAATGAAAATCTTTCCAGACTTCCCAGCTACACAGGCCTGCCAGAGGATGGAATAAAGTTTCTAGGACCCAGTTTGTTCTAGGATTCAGTTCTTCTTTTGAAGGTCTTTGAATATGCCTCTTTCCTTCCTTCCTCCCACAGCAAGGGAAAAATTACCAAAAGGAGACCTGAGTGCCTTTTTCAGATGCAAAAGTTTGTCCGCGAAGCAGTCCTCCAAAGTTAAGAAAGAATAGCTAGGGCTTTGCATTATTTCCAGATTTTTCTGTCAATTGAACTAAAACTCCAAGATGCTTTAAAATCCATTAAGCTCCAAATGGAAAAAATCCTTCATGACTCCAGTAGTAATTGTTCAGTCAGTCCTGAGTTATCCTTAGGAAAAAAAACCAACCTGACATTGCTAGTTCCCATGCCCCAGTTACATGGAGGGAGAGTGACGAAACAGACAGATAAAAGATCTGGACAGAAAAAGATCTATTCAGGAGTTTAGATTAGCAAGTGGAAAGTCAGGAACAATAAGAGATGGAGAGTTTTTGAAAGAAAAATCCATGTCTTTTCCACCTATAGACTGAAGGTCTTAATCTAGTTTTTCACCCCATGGTGTGAAAGTAGGTGATACTACAGATGATGTATCTACTCTCTACTCTGCAGAAGTCACCAAAAACCTTCATTAGACATCTCTTTAAGGCAATTTCACAAGCCTTGTGTCCAGGATAGTTATATTAAATCTCTTCTCCCTTGCATTGCTTGGTTCTTTTCTGCTATACAAACATTTTTATTACATTAGGTCCAACATTTTTCTTAATGATTGAGAAACCAATATCCATCATTTTGGAATCCATGTAATGTTTATATTACATTTTGGCTTAGAAGTCCCCCTTCATTTTGTTTCCAGAGATGTACCACATCAAGACTGTTGCAAACATACAGGATTTTTCAACTGGTTTTGTATGCTGATCAGATTTAGCAGTAATTTCTTTATATGAAAGAGAAAGCAGGTAATCTGTTATTTATCCACAAACATGGTTTATGGAGTAATGTTGCCATGGATGCCAACAGCAGATTTTATCTTTTTGTGTAGTGCTCTCCCAAACATGCTCAGTGACTTTTGGGTGAAGTATTATGCCATATGGATACTGTGTTACTTCAAGGACTGGAAAATAGTTTATGATGACATGGAGCTTAACCATTAAACCTTGATGAGACAACCCTTGCTGCATGCAGACTCCAGTCAGGTGTCTGTGCACCAAGGTCCCTATTACCAACAATTTCTAATTTCTGGTTCTTCACAAAGCCAGCCTGGATGGCCAGAGCTGAGCTGGGACTGGGTAAAGACCTACCTTGGTTTTGGTATTGAGTAGATGCTAAGGATCATCCTGAAGAATACAGAGTGGCCCTGCAGGAATCAGCTTAAGTGTGGCCGGACTTGTCAGTTGTTGGTACAGCAGTGCTAGTCAGATATCAGCAACATGGCAAAAAATGTTTTGCAGTCCATGCATTTTCTGAGATAGTATTTAAACACCCTGGAAAATGAAGAATTCGGTATACATACCCAGTTTGCTACAGTTCTGTAGGTTACTTTGTTTTCTGGGAGGGAGGAGATCTTTGTTCCTTTTAATACCACAGGCTTTTGGTCCTGGCCTCTGGTGCTGGCCTCTTAAAGAAACCAGAACCTTCACTTTCTGTCTCCTCTCCCTCTCTCCCAGCCACTTAACTGTTTCTCCAGAACAGCATGTTGGAAAGACTTTTAAAAAAAAGAGAGATGTGTGGAGGGAAGTTCAGGCCTTTACTGGTGTCATCTCACTTGTCCAGGTCTTCAAGTGCAATGACATGCAAACAATCCATGCCTTGAACATGCTGGAAGACCTGCAAGCTGCTCCTATGGTCATGGCAGAAAAGTGCCAGGTGTCTTTTTTCCCTCATTAGCCCCTTGAAACCTTTAATTGTGAAAATGTGTTTTTAACAGATAATTCATTTAAAAAAAAAAATATATATATATATATATATAAAAAGTTGGGATGGGACAGGAAAAGTACTCACATACCTTCACATCAGGTCTAATACAGGGAGCCTGCCTGTATAACTTTACACTCTCCATAATCACAACTAAGTTACTTCTGCCAAAGCAGGTGAGATAATCCATGTGTGATTATGATTATATATATATATAAAATCTAGGGGCCAGTAAAACTGAAAGTATTTGCAGGCCTTAACCTTAATCCTCATATATATTAGAGGTGTCACTGGGCACAGACAGAACTGCTACTGTACCAGTAGAGCAACCAGGCTTGCACTGGAGTCTCACCCTCTCTGATCCAGGATTGAAACCTTAACTGGAGGAAGAGATACGAAGAGAACTCTTTCTTGAAATCCAGAAGTGCCGTCTACTTATCAGTGAAATTGGTAGTGGTGGGAAATGGTGGGGGAGGAGAAGTAAGGGAAGAAGAGAGTAAGAGGGAAAGAAAGATGATGATGGGAAAGTGCTGGTTATTTATGGATACTTCTGAATCTGCTTCTCCTTTTGTTTTGTGACTGGCTCTTCTGTCTTACTGCTGTTGCTGCAGGGTTTGCACAAAGATGTACACAGGACAGGCTAAGACTCTGGGTTGTCTGTCTTTTATTTACCTTTGTATGGAAAAGCTGATTTGCCAAATTAACAGAAGGGAATGACTGAGGATGAGATTACTTGTATCTTCCAGATTTTTTCGTGGCCAGTACTTTAGGTGTGACCTCACCTAGGACTGAATTTTTGACTATGACATGCTGACCCCTGTTTCAGTACTGGAATATTCCTTTATGATGGCACCACCCTGTTCCTGTTTTGCTGTGGTGTGATACAATTTTTGCAGTGTTCTGTTTCCCCTCTATCTCCCTTCATCATCCCTTGATAATTATTTTGGAAAAATAGTATACTTTCCTATTGCAGTAGTGGTGCTAGCAACAGTCAGTTTATCAGATGAGTTGTGTAGAGCAAAGCCTGGTACTCCTGTAGCCACATCATTTTCTACAAAATTCTGCTTTCAATTTTGAAAGGGATTTTGTTTTGTTTTTATAATTATGTTCACAGCTGCAATACAGCTGTATTGTCTTGTGGAGCCAGGAACAAAGACACAAATGTTAAAAGTTGAGGTCCAGCTTATAACTAGATAGATGGAAAACTGAATGCAATGCAAGCAAGCTCAGTAGCCTGACAAAGAATGGAGCAAGTGGGACACAGAAAGCTGGAGAGCCCAGATTCAAGTTTTCTTCTGTGCTGGTATCAGGATAGAAAGACGATTTGTGCAGAGCTCTTTTAAAGGCCAAGGGCTGTTATACCCAAATTATCCAGGGAGCACAGAGAAAAATAATTCAGGATTTATTTTTAAAAATAACCATCAATTCAGTGGTTCTCTACTATGAGTCATGGCTGAATATGTTTGTGCAACAGTGGGATAGTAGGGATGAAGAGTATTTTAGAGACAATAATGAATTAATGTTGCCATGGATTTTGTAGCTGCTCCCACAGAATTTAAGAATTGTCACCATGGAGTTAGGTCTGTTGTGTGCTGCAGAGTATGCAAAGGACCTGTCCTGTGGTAACTTGCTGCAGTGGTCGTTAGCTCTAGGGTGTTTGGACTTTAGACAATAGTGGTTAAGAGTAATATTTTGTTTAATAGCTAGAGGCAATATCAGATTGCATTACTGCTTCCATCCAGATGAAAGGGAAGTAATGGTGAAGTTAAGCAATGAGTGAAATCTTAGATACATAAGAAATACTGGGATAAAATTTATAACAAGCCTTTCAAAAGTCTGGAGTCAAAAATTATATTCAGTTAGCAGTGAGAAAACTACCTGACTGTCCCCAAACCAAAAAGCCCTATTACTGTTTCATATTTAGGTAGATATGTTCCATTTCTTATTCAAATGATGAGTGAGTTTTCCTTTATTTTGTCTATAGTACCCAGTTAATACAGATTTAGGTTGTGTTGTTACCACTTGGAAAGTTATCACAAAGTGTTGTTCCATTTTTGTGCTGTAACATTATGAAAAATTAAGTGGAAATTAGCAATATAATAGCTAATTTTTTTAGAAAATCCACATTTTTTCTAAATTCCCCCATCCTTTCCAATAGCCATTGACAGTTTATTTTAAAACAGACAAAGGCCATAATAAGGGGTTTTTTTTCCACACCCATCAGCCAAAATAAAAATTATAGCTGTTAAAAATTGGTCTTAGTGTTATTCAGATCACATAAGACTTCCTTTAATTGGACCTTAATAAGCTTGGTTTAACTGGGATTTAAAGAAAGAACAGTGGTCATTAACATTAGCCAGATTAAGACTCTGTTAATTACCACTGAAAGATAAAGTAATATGCAAAGATGGGGTCTAAAATATTCTTGCACTTAAGCACCCAAGGAAGTTGAGAAATTTCTTGCTAACTGAAATGAATAAGTCAGTAGCTCCTTCTCTGCAAAGCTTTAAAAAAAAAGAGAAGACAGAAGAGAGTGAGAGAGAGTACAATTACTACATTTAAATACTGATTTAATTAGTACCCTATATACAGAAATAGTTTCTATTTGTTTTAATTTCATTCTGTCCCTCAAATATAACTTATGATTTGCTGATAAATTCTGCATGAATTTATAATTTTCTTGTTATTAATCTTTTGTATAAGCAAACATAGTCTAATATATATTAGTATGTTTATTTATAGGCTTTATATATGAATATCAATATACAAATATACGTTAATACAAATATTAATGACTGTACATGAATAAAATATATAATTATATGTTATATGTCAGTTTTATATATATATCACTTTTAAGTAATGAATATTTTTCTTAATGCACAGTAGCAATAGAATCAAAATATTATTTCAAGCTTTGTAACCAAAAGGTAAAGCAGATATATCCTTATAATAATAGCATTTTAGTTATGTTATTATAAGTACTTTAAAGCATTCCTCAGTTATGACAGTTGCTCAGGTATTGGCATGATATAGTATTTCCACTTTGGAGTGGACTTGTGGTGTATTTGTCATGGTATCTTATCAATCACAGCACCCATCAGAGGGAAGTTCAAGAAACTGGCAGTGGGCAGATACGGGATCATTTCTTCTGCACATGAATAGTTCCTGACTAGTCTTCATCAGTCAGTGATGATTTATCATATGAAATCAGAAGATATTAATCTCATAAAATTGTTTCTTACATTTAACTTAATGAGGACTTTTCCCCACTACTACACTAAGTGATAAGTTCTGCTTTAAACAAACTGTTGTTCTCAATTATTTCCATCTGTATGATTACAAATATTTTTAAAACAAGTAATTCTGTTTCTTCCAGAAAGTGATATGTGCTGATATGTTGTATCTCAGTTTTATGGAATATTTTCACATTCTCGTGTAGTGAGAAGGACTAACAGTTGTGCCAAACTTACTGTTACGTATTCTCATATATTAGTGATCTTTTTCACTTCCATCTCTCTAAATAGACTTGTGATCTTAATTTAGAAAAAGGCACTAGTTACATATTTTCTACATTTTATATCTACTTCTTTATATAATCTTTAGTTTTCTTTAAACTGCCTTCACACTGAACAGTTTTTCAACAGTCTGTGTCTATGGCATGTATTTTCTTAGAAGATAAAGTCATATTAAAAAATGAAACAGTGATCAGTTGGTAGGTCAATTAAACCACATATTCAGTTTGATTCCATTTAGTATTCAAAGATGCTGGAGTTTATTAGTTTATTACTTTCTTTTTTAAAATATTGCTTATTAGCAATGTAGTTGAAGTATGCATTTTTAAGGATAGATGCTGATAAATCACTACAACAACATATTGTGGTTTTCTTTTTGGTTTAAAATTGTATGTAATATGTATTACAGCTCCACTTTTTCAGTTAACAATCAATAACAAACCCATGATATGCCAGATGCACTCTAGTATTTTCTAAATCAATCAAATCTGTTTCTAAAGACTGTGTGCGTATAATATTTAAAAATGAAGTAAAAGAATTTTAAAAATCTTGCATAGTTACAAGAACATACTTAAAATCCTGTATTTGTATATAAATCCTATAATTTAAGTAGATATATTTTTAAAATTATTTTGAAGATCTAGTTCTCCTATTTGGAATCCTAAGCTGAGGATGCCTAGCAGATCAGAGGGTTAATCCTTAAATCATATCTTATGCTGTACCTTTTGAATATAGAACACCTGCAAATCAAAAAGAACATTTCTCACCCATATATACAGAAACTGCCACTTGTAGAAGACCTGGGACCATGCAGACATTCTTGTCCTCCCAAGGGTGCACCTGACACCCCCTATGCATTCTTTCATGTACGTATTTTAAGTATCAGATGATAACCATGGGCCATAAAACCTGTTGCTTTTAAAATAACAGGAACTGTGTTAACAAAAGAACTTGCCAAACTTATTGTCTCAGATAAAATAATTGAAAGAAAGGTCCAAAGAGGAAGAAATATGCTTTAATCGATAGACTATTTTTACATGTGAATGGAAATTTAGATCCATTCTACTGGATGAAGTACAAACTTTATTAGCCTGCACCCGGTCAACCTCAGTCCTTTGTTAAATGCAGGTTTTCCCTTTGTAGGCTGTGCAATATCTCCCTATTAAATTCCTCATTCATCAGTTCATGCCAAAACCAGCCAGCGTGTTGTCATTGTTCCCTGAATGCTTGTGCTCAGAGTGTGGCCTTTGCTATGGAGCTGTCTGTATTCCCTGGGGACTACCTCCAATGCTTACTTATGGGAAGGAGGAAGAAATCAAGATAAGATTTAGTCTGCAGACCAAGAAAGTTTTGGAGGAACTTTGCATATGGATGATTATTACTGCTTTTATGCAGAAGAGATGTTGAGAACAATCTTTGCAGGTCAGCTTTGGGAACTAGTTAGTCTGCCCTAAATGTAGAGGCTTTGGCTTGACAAACTTTTGGGGGATCCAGTGCCAAACATGAAGCCTACCATCTGACCCTAATTTTTCAATTATAAGGTATTTTCCAGGATAAACACATAATTGTACTTTGTCAGTTTAAGATTTTCCAAACCATGTAAACAAGTTTAGATGTGTAATTCATGTATAAAGAATGTACAGGCAAACTTCTTCCCACTTGTGCCACAAACTACAGTACAATCAATTGAAAGGTTCTTTGCACTTTACATGGAGCATTTGGCTAGTGATGTATGCATTCATAATAGTCATTAAAATTAACAGGGTTTCACTACCATGGTGAATGGAATAATCCTTCAAATAGAACAGCATAATGAGACAACTTTTCCTAAGAAGCACAAAATGATGCTACTGAAAAGAATTGGTTTGGATAACTTAAGAAGTGCTAAAAAAAAGAATGAATTTTATTTTTTTTTTTTAAAAAGAAAAAAAAAGACTACCTCAAATATTCCTCTTTATGTTTTCTTCTTTCCAGTCTCCATGGTAAATACCTCAAGCACTTGCCAGTGTACTCCCTCAATGAAGAGCAAGGCTGAAATCTGTCACAAATCATACCTAGCTGCCAGAGAAATTCAAATTGCTATAAGCACAAGTGCCAGGGGAGCTCTTACAACGATGTTGAAACCATAATGCAACATTCACAACGAGATCATTGCATCATAATCTCCTTCTGAATGTGACTCCCTTTGTGTGTCAGGTGTTTGCATGTCAGAGGGAGAAGAAGAAAGGGGATTGTGAGTTTAGCACAATCTGTTGTTCTATATTAAAGGGGGTGTTTTTTATATTAAAAATGACCTGGTTTTATGCAGGATATTCCAAAGGCTTCCCAGCTACTTGCTGCCCTCTAATCCCCTCAAGTACAAAACCCTTTTGTTAGGAATATTCATATGTTCATTTCAGACAAGCTAGTTACTTGGTATTCTCTCCGAGCCTATAAGCTTGCAGAAGTTAATATATATTAAAATATATATTTATTTTCAGTATATGCATCACAACTATTTTAATTTCCTAAGTGCACAATCAATATTTAAATAAAGAACATTTGATTCTTTCTCAGCTCTATCAGCTTTTGTGAAGAGTAAGTTTATGAAAATCCATGGAGGCTTTTTTTTCCCAGATTTACAGCTGTGTAAGTGAAAGGAGAAGCAGGGCCATATATTAAAAAAATCAGCATCCATCAGACCTGCCTTTATTTCATGCAGTCATGCTCACAAAGTGTATGGAGGTTGTTTTGGGCTTCTTTTAGTTTTTTTGAGAGTTTATCATTATAATCTAAGGCCTGAACTACATGCTCAAAAAAACCCCAAGATACAGTGAATTTAATAGAAGAAATCTGGCAGCAGGTTAGTTCAGACAAGGAAAGATGTGAGTAAAGTTGAACCTCATGTAAAATTGACATCTCTATCACTTGACTCTGCCACCTGATATGATTATAATCAGCAATTCTCACTACAAGAAAATGTGTTTGATTCACTCGGTTTGCAAGTGAAAACCATTTAGTGTTAATGGTCAGAATAAGACTATGGATGAGGGTATAGATAGTTCCACAAAAGAAACAAAAACTCACTTCAGTTGTCCTTCTGCATAATAATTGATTGTACTTCTTTTATGACAGAAATATAATGGTGATTATCACAAAAAAAGAGAAAAAAACTCTGTTTGGGATCAGTCATGTTTAACCCATCTAACTTCATGACATGATAAAGTTTGGAATCCAGTTGTCCAGGGCTCAGAAAGAGATAGATATCTCCAAGGGACAATTAGTACCAATGAATATGTGGATTACTATGTACAGCTGACTGCCCATTGTTTAACTATATGGGGAATCTGAGGCAGCTGGTCACTTAGGTCAATCTAGGTCTAAATGCTTTGTAGCTGAGTTGTGTGCCCTGTACCAGGAAAAAGATTGGGCAGGACCGATTTAGTTGGTATCTGTATTATTTATTCTTTAACTGGCAGAAAAAAAAAAATATATATGTAAGAGAAATGATCAATAAATGTATTTTAGAAGAACAAATACATCTGGAGAGACCAGTTTCAGACTTGGATCTGAAAAGGCCTTAAGTGTGAGTTCTAGTAAAAAGTTAAGCACAGAAAACACTGAAGGAAAACTCAGGTATCTTTTCTTTTAACCTGAAAGGCCCTGAATAATTTCATTTCATTAGCATTG
This sequence comes from Strix uralensis, assembly GCF_047716275.1. NCBI lineage: Eukaryota > Metazoa > Chordata > Aves > Strigiformes > Strigidae > Strix > Strix uralensis. Next base: position 93,398,550 of record NC_133973.1, read on the forward strand.
TCCCCTTGATGTTAAGAATTTTATTCTTGTATCTTTCCTACATTGCCCCCACTTTGCACTAAGTAGAGCAATCTGTGTTTTATGCCAGAGGACCAGGTGGAATCCTCTCTTTGGTGATGTTTAAGGCCAAATTTGTCAAATACCCTTGCTGATGTATACCACTGGGCACAAAGCAAGGAGCCACTGTGAGTTTCACCAAATTGGATGCTGTGAGCTCAAAACTAGTGGTCTAGTCAATAGAGCATCTCTAAGGAAATACGGACAATATGAGTAACTCAAACCTCTTTTGCCCATCTCCTGTGAAAATGTATTAATTGGCAGTGTGGAAGCTAATCTGAGTTCTCTCTAAGTATTTTTCACTCTTTTTGCATTGGGACTATTATGATGAAGTGAGTGCAAGATTTATTGGAAAAGAAAGGGGGAATGATTGTGTGGTTCAATAATTAGGATGCTCTGGGAATACTCCAGGGTTCCCATCTAGGACCTCTTTCTGTGTTTTATCAATGCCTTTTACACACTATTTAAAATGTAAAATGTAGAAGTAGACCTTGAAATGACTCTTTGTTTTTAACTTAACAGAGCAGATGCCTGTCTTCAGGAGTGGAATTTATGGTGAGTTTAAGGGTAATTTAAGTATCTAAGTCCCAGAGACCAGTCTTAAAATCCTGCCAATCCCTTTACAAATCTATGAAGTTCTTGGACTGGTAGCCTAGAGGAATGGAGGTACTTTTCAAAACTGCTGGGTACTTAAGACCCAGGCTGAGAAAGATAACAGTTATGAGATTTTCTTGTCCTTGATATTTCTGTACTGTCTAGCTTAGGCAGCTCCACACTTTTTTGTTTTTAACTTGAATTTTGGGGACCATCTTTCCTCCTGTGCATTGTGTTGTAGATCTAAGTTGCCTTCAGTTCTTTTATGTCAGCGAGCTAAAAGCTAGAGTTAGTGGTATATCAGTGCCTTTTCTTGTACCTGAGCATAAATGCTAAAGAGCGGTGTTGGAGAGAAGAGAGAACGAGAATAAATAGTACTGCATGCTACTGAAACAGCGTAGGGAATTTAGGTAGGCAGAATGCAATTATGCATTTGGAATATGGCCAGGACATATGGGTTAACACATGTACTCCTGTGAAAAGTGCCATGGGATATTTAATGACTGTAAGTTGTCAGAACTCAGTTTTACATCTCATCTGAAAGACAGCACCACCAGCACCACGATGTCCCATCGCACCGTGCTGGAGCAGTTCCTCAGCATGAACTCAAAGGGAGCAAATGGTGTTCCTGAATCACCACTTCCATTTTTTGCTGCAGCTGGGCTTTAGTGAAAGTTTTGTATTAATATATTAATCAAGACCAGCTTTTTTAGCAAATGAGGTCCAACAAGTTCACTATCCAAATTCGAATATTAGTGCAATTGCCTATGCCAGAAGTAGCTTGCCATAAGATGACAATTTATCAAACACTTCTTTGGGGTGGAAGATGTTACCCTTCTGGGCTGGCCACCTTTGAAGAATCTCTAATCAGTGTAAAAGTCTTTCTCAAAGTGAAATAGTGTGTGTAGTAAAAAGATAAGCAAGTTTAGCAAGAGCTTAAGAGGACTTTTTTATCAAGATATTATAGTATGTTAAATAATAAAAAAAATAGAAATGAAGAGACTATATGTCAGTTATCATATATTGTAGAAACATGAGGAATCTGTTATGAAAGATGGTTTAGGTCTATTATGTATTGAATCTGTTTACCTCAAATCTACTTCAGTGGCACCCAAGCCTAAGAACAGGCATTACAACCTCATCTGACTGTTTTTAACTGAAATGTTATGAACCTTTGCAGTCCTAACTGTAACTGGAGTGCCAAAACCAACTATTATATTAATAATTTGGGTCAGTTTGCTGTCTATAATTGTTGAAATGTACTCCAGCCTATGCTGTTGATCTGGGACTCAGTGGACTCATCTCCCTGTAGGATATTAATGCCACATAATTTTTATTTTTTATTTTTAGCTAGGGCCACTCAAATCTGTACTTTGTGCCCTTAATTGATAGGCTTAATTAATGAGGATGTATAACAGACAACAGTTTACACCCATTTTCTGAAGTCTGAGCATTCAGCATAATCTATATTAGTAGCTTTTACTATGTTGGTTTGCCAATGGGAGCTTCTTTATAGGACAAGTGGTAAAAGGCTGGATTCCACAGAAAAAACAGCTTTTGTGATTTTTGAATAAATAAATAAATACAGTTCCTGCACTACACCATTTTTAGGCAGCTTGTTCCACCTCCTGCAGAGCATTAATGCAGTTTGTCTTTGCAGTTGGGACTTCCTTTTGATGTGGTGATTGACTGGAATTTGCCAATCATTTGTTCAGCTGTGCAAGCCCCACTAATTTCCCAAAGTTAATCATAACAGTGTGTATTGTTGAGATAATGGAGCTGGTTGCCATACTCATATATAATTCTGCAGACAAATTCTTGATACAAAAGTTGTAAAACTGCAGTGTGTAAGGAAGTCCTTTTAAAGGCAAGTGTTCAGCATATTGTAAAGTCTTTCCTGTTGCATATGTTTACTTCAGTTTTGGTATAAAAGAGGCTGTTCTACACATTTTCTTTAGAAAATATATGATAGGATAGTATAACTATTATTCACTTGGAATAATTCATTTCTTGTTTTCAACTATGAGAATATTTGAAACAAAATTAGAGAAAAAAAAAAGAGAAAGATTTACTATAAAATTTTAAAACCAGTCATGTATCCAGCATGAGGGGTAGTTAAGAATCCATACATTGTTAGAATTTATTAGGGCACCAGTTTTTCATGTGGTGTCATCTTTTCTTGAAAATACTCTCTAAAGGAGCAAAAATGAATCCTGTAGATATGAAACGCTATACTATGTCTGCAACTGCAAGCTATATGTAACAATACTTGAAAATGCAAGAAGGAATCTTTTTTTAAAATTACAGGATTTTGCATTATAACCAAAAGAGAATAAATTAAAAATCTATAATGTTTCTTAAATATTCTGCAAGCTACGAAATATGCTGTGAGTCTCACCACACCAGCACTAGCAAAAAGTTGCAGTTTTGGTATGCTTCATTAACTGTTTGCATACAAGACAAAAGTGCTTTCTGATGAAGTGTAAAACCAACTTGGGACCAATTTTCCACAACATAAATTCAACATTCATTCCATCCCCTGATATTCTTAGATTCAAACAGCTAGGGAGGTTTTATGTCTTATCTTTTATCAATAATTATTTTTAATTCTACAACTTTAGATTATTCAGCAAAATGTAATAAACTCAGAGTTGATTTCAAACTGTGATGATTGCGGTTAAAGACATGTTGCTTTCTAGAGTACTGTGATTAGTCTGCTTACGCATGTTTTTAACCAGTTATTTGAAATTCTGTATTATCATTGATAGCTCTTACTAGAGTTACTTTTCTCAAGATTTCTAAGCAGGCAGATACATTTTATTCACGCATCTGTCCCTTCAAAGTTGAATTTAAGATTACACCTTTTCAATCTTTTTTTTTCCATTTGTAGTGGAGTTCAACTAGTTGTGTGGCAATAATGTGTATTTTAGTGAAGTTGAAAGTGCCCTTTTAGATTTGGTACTGCATGTCTGTGAAAGTGATTTATCATGATAATGTAATTAGTGCTCTTGCAACTAATTATTCAAATTTGTGTTTGCTGAATTCTGTTTTAGTGGTCTCAGTTTTTCTATTGAAGCCTGACTGATGATGGACTGTCTTTATATCTTACTATAAAGTACCATGTATTTACTGAATGAAGTTTATTTTACTTTTATTACAGAACGGTTTAGCCACTCAGAGGAGTCACTAGACTCTTCAATGAGGTGAGAGGGTACATGGCAAATTTATATTACATTAGTGTATACAAATTAGTTGGAATTACAGGAGTTACGCCTGACAAAGGTTTGCAAGTTAACCTCAATCAATTCCAACCTGTGTCACTATTCTACTTGGGAAAGTGGTAAAGGTAGGCAATAGAAGAAAAGGAAATATTGCAATTTTCTGTTCAGTTCTGTGATCTGTAGGCTCATTTTTAGTTTTGAAGTAGTTTGCTTGTGGTAAAGATATAGAACTAATAGTTTTGTGGAAGTTTAGTACTAAGGGAGGGGGAAAGCCTGTTCTTGGTGGGCTCCTACTTGCAGAGGCTACTCTGTAGGCTGCTGAGAGATCTGACTCTAATCCTGATAAATCCATAATAAACACCAAACTGTCTCCCAGTTATTCTAGATGCAAATCTGGTGTGTTGATTGGCACTTATATGTATTAGAAGTCTGTGTTTGTTTCATCTCTTCCTACAGTTGCATTTTTAAGCTACACCTGTACTATTGAATGCAGCGGGACCTGTGCATGGGCTTGAGGGTTGTTGTAGAAACACCCATAGCATTCCTCCATTTCAAATAATCACAAGCTAATTTAAAACTAAATGGAGCAACCTGTGTTTTTAAGGAGTGTCAGATGTTTTGTCATTGTTAAGGTCTGTTTTCTAGCTCTTGCTTACTCACATTGAGGAAAAAACTAGAAACCATTAGGAATCACTTTATTTTTTTTTTTTTTTCCCCTCTACAGTTATTTTTAGATCTAGTTCCTGTGTTTTGGGAAGTGTTCAGGTAGGTAAAGAGATGGATAAATTTCCTCCTAGAACTGGAGGTGCTGATGGGCAGGCAGAAGGGATGCTGAAGAAATTGCATACTGAGATCAGAAGAAATTGAGCATAATTACCTAATATGCTATATTTGACCCCATGTATAGCCTCACATATGTATTGAATTAAAGTAAAATTGATGCTGAATATGATCACTGAATAAATGTTTTAGAGCCTATTAAGTATGTCATTCTGTTTGAGTTTTGTGCTAATTTCTTTCCACATGTTTAAGCCCATCACATTTTTTTTCAAATGCTGTGTTCAGTCCTTTACTATGTGTGCATTAAGCATAGGGACTGTTAGCACGTCTGAAGTAACATCTGCTCTGTCTTTTTGTTGTTGGGTTCATGGTATAATTAGCTCTATATTTCACCAAATACAATTTTGCTCCCATGGCAGATAGAGCAGCATGAAGAAAACATAAATAATTGCAGATTAGAGAAACAGAAGGCAAAGTGGGTGTAGGTGGCTTTGATGAAAAAAAGGGTTAAGGAGAATAGAAGGTCAACTCATTATAGGACATAACATTATTAAAATTATACTTGAGTATACTCCAGTTTCTCACATCCAAAGTGTATAATTTTCTTTTTTAACTCTATCTAGCTTTACTAAAAAGTAAGGTGTTCTAAAAATAGAAACTTTATTCTAGGTTATATGCATTTAAAAATCCTAAATTATGTGTAAGCTTGTATATGCAAGCATTCATAGACTAAAGTATGATTTTTTTTTTATTAGTTTAAGATTACAAAAAGTCTGGGTGTAAACCAGACTTTTCTGGACAGTGCTATGAAGATTATCTAAAGATTGCAAGAGAGAAGTGGTTTTCCACTCAGGCTTTTTGGGTGAGCGTTACGCAGATTGTTAAACAGATTTCTACTATCTGACAATTCACCATTACAAATGCTTCCAGCAGGAAAGACATCAGCAACTTGATTCAGTATGGGTACCTTGTACCATTTGGAATGCCCTCGGGCACCCCGCTTGGCTTCCAGCTTCCACTGGTGAATGGCAGAGATCATATGCAGCTAGGTGCTCTGTCATATTTGCAAGCCCTGTGGGGATACATCAGATATCACAGGGCACCTGAAATGACAGCAGATTCCTATATGCAGGCAACTGTATAGACCTCCAGTGCTTGCAGTTGCCTGTGCAATGCAGTTTCCCTGTCTCGGGGAACAACGGTATCAGTAATAAGATAGTAAAATGGTTGTTTTCCAAAACAGAGCTAATACTTCAAAATTTCAAAATTTCTTGCTTGCCTTAATATATGGCTGTATAAATGCTACTTTAAAAGATTTTCCTTTCTGTAATGTCTAGAATTAGTAATGTGATTGGTGTAACTAATAATCAATGTTTAGATAATGATATGATTGTGTGATGTCTCATCTGTCTTATTTTAGTCATTGTTCTCAGCCTTGTCTAAATAAAACCCATTTATAATGAGAAAGAAGATAAATCATGGTGGTTATGACTAGGCATAAAGGATTTTTCTGGCAATACTCAAGACTGATCATACACTGTCCATGATGGAGATCATACCAGATTTGTATGAACAAACAACATCTCTGTTAACAATGTGACGTGCTTCCCTTCTTTGTCTCTCTTATCATGGAGTATCAGAAGCTTTCCGATTACCTCATCCAAATCAAAAGAAATCCCAGTTGTTAAACAGTTCTCCACAAGAGGTAGCCCAGCCAACTTCACAAAAATATTCTTCTGGAACTTCATGGATGCATTGTAGTTGTGTTCTGCTAAGACTGATTTTCATCCAGCTTCCTCGGAGTTGCTGAAGAATGTAGGGAAAGAGCTGTACTTGGCTTTACTTTTCAGCATATTCTACTAGCTTTGCTGCTGGAGGAAACTGTGTAGTTTCTTACTCCATGTTGAAGGGGTTTGTGGTGCTACAAAAGTGCCATGAGTTTGGAAGAAAAACAATTTCCTGCACTTGTAGCACCATCACTCTTATAATCTGTCTCTTTTTCAACAAAGACATTATGAATTTCCACTTTTTTTATCCACTGTGCATGCGCATATATGCAGCTTGTACATTTGGTTTCAGGTATGCAGCTTGATAGAAATTTCTTTTGCCTGTTTACAATGCTTTCTCTATAGGCAGTAATAGCCTAGCCTTTTTAATCAATGTATAAAAACAAAGCATTAATTTCTCATTGATATACAAAATAAATAATCTTAAAATTAGTTTATTATTTATAGCGTAGACACACGCATAAAGCATTTGCAACTTTCTCTTCTTGACATTTTTTTCTTGTATTTCTTGCCTGTTCCTACTTAATTAAACTTTCTTCATTTGAAACCTTAAAAAATTTTAAAAAAAATCAGTTATGTCCAGACTCTGGGGTAGGAGATAAGTTGAAATTTGAACATTATAGCAGGTCATGCTGAGGTAAGAAACACAAGGTTTAACATCTAAGGTTAAATCATCACGAGGTACAATGATCTCAGTTGTCACTGCTGTTGTGTAAGCAGCTTTGTTAAGAGTTAACTGTTTCTGGTATCATTACAATATTGGTCATTGTAATCTTTAAAGAATAGTATAGAGCAAGTGATAGGGCTACTGCTACAGAAAATGTAATTTTCCTCCTCTTTTGCTTTCAGACTACAAACAATAAATCATTTTGTTGAAGAGATAATAAAGCACCAACTGGGTGCTGGTTTAATTCATATCAGGGGAGATCTTCAGTAGCTTTCTAAAACAAAGTAATTAGAGAAGGAGTTCTTTTATGAAAAAAATTAGATTATTTTTGAATATCTCTTGTGTTCTTACAGGTGTTAATCAGAGTAGAGTAAAAAAGGTTGTATTCTACTTCCATTTTACATCTGAGACATAAAAGTTATAAATCAACTACAACAATTACAAAACACATAAAGAAAAATCCCAAGTGCAACAAGAATTTAGACATGAATGACTTCATTGCACTGATAAAGGTTATGGTTGTTTAGTGGGAAAAGAAAATGATAGGAAACGTAGCAAATAAATGAAAGAAAAGGATGTCTTGGGGGAGGGGAATGCGGAAATGTTTCCTTAATAAAGTCAACATACAGAAATAAAACCAACATCTGCTCCTCATTTCTCTATTTGATTTCACTTTTAATTACAGAACTTCATAGTTAAGTTTGTAGATCTTTAGTTTTTCCTTTATTGTGGTTGAAGCTACTGACCAAACTCCAGAGGCTCTGAGCCTGTGTTTGTGCTCTTTTTTGAGAATTTGAATAATACTGCCTAACGATGGATCCTGTTTGCCTTTTGAAGGCATGTCTCCTGGGGCTTCCTGGCTTTTGTGTTCTCCAGCTAGTGAGCTTCAACTCAGTGGTTCCTGATGTCTCCGGTGGACAGGGGGAGTTATTGAAAGAGTTTAACACCTCTGGCTTGTCTGTCAGCTTCTGAATGTCTTGGGGTTTCTCACATTCTAAGTGGTTCTTCTAGGGCTTTATTAACAGGGGGAAGGGGAAGCTATGTTTATGCAGTATGGACAGAGATGAGGAGAGCTGGAAGAGATTCAGCCAGGAGATTTTTGTGGTCACAAGCAGCAAATTTGCACTACCCAGAGAAACCACCTTTAATGTGTGATTAATTGTTCTATCAAGAAAAGATAGATATATTACTGGCTTCACCAAATATTATTGTAATACGGATTCAATTTGACATACTAGTGATTAATAGATAGGTGGGTTTTGTTAGTACATCAGCTAAAAATAATTGTACCATGGACACTGTTGGGGTATGACTACAGTGATTTGAATAAGTGAAAGTGCACCTGTTGTAGGGTTCTGTATAGTTAAGAAGTTTATCTTGAGCAGGTGGAGAGTAGTGTACCTTCAGGATTTCTACTCAAGGATATTGGTGCAAATCTACATAGGCTAAGGACTTCTAGATAATTGTACTAGATTTTGATAACTAGGCAGAGTCCTTTACAATCATAAACTCTCTTGTGAGAAATGAATTTCACCCAATAGCCATTTGCAAATTTCCCCAAATTATATTTAGAATACTCTATATTTCTGAGCCATTTATCCTCAAGATCATATACAAAATTGGTGTGTGGACTGCTGAAAGAGTATTTGTACCATATTGTCCTTTCATATTTCATGATGAATTTGCTTCATCCTAAGTAAAAAAATAACTGGCATAGTCTTGATTATTTTCATTTTTCATTCACTAAATAATCAATACATTGATATTTGCAGTATACATGCTTCAGTACTTAATCAAAGCTCTTTGGGAGATCAGCTTCTGAAGCATCTCTGTTCTCCATGCCATAGATGGTCCTTGGGCCCAGGCATTTCATTGACTCCACTTGTCAGTGATGTGCTCAGAGTAGGAGAGATGTTGTAGAAAGGGATCTAGGCTTTATGAGGCTGGCACTACTCACTTTTGCCCTTTGAAATTAAGTAGATTCAGAGACTTTATAATCTGCTTTTTTAGGACCACACTATGACACCTGTCTTATGAAAGCTTTCTAAATTATGTTGTTGTGGTTGCTCTTGATAAGCCAACCATAGTCACTGGCCAAAGAAACATCTTGAATTACTTAGGATTACTAAAGAGCATCTTCTTATCACACATGCTGTAGAGTCAGCTGTTCAAATAAGTGATTTTTATGGTTTTGAGAAGTTGCTTTACTAAACTTTGACCCAGTGTGCTATATAACTAACTGATTTACATGGAAGAGGTTACTTCTCACTACTCATGTATTACACATGGGTTAGTTGCCTTTTTGATCTCCATTAATATTGTGCACTCAGAAATGTTCTTCAACTTTATGATTGGGGATTTTCTCCATTTTTAATTTACTGTATGCTCCTATTCTACCAAAATAACTCCCTCACTGTATCATACGGTGTACATCTTACAGAAAAAAACACTGAACTAATCACATGGTCAGAACAGATTTACCTCTCAATATGTTTAATCATTCAATGAATATTACTGTTTTATTCCTTATGTTTATGTCTGTCTCATAAAGTAACCTTTTAGATAGTGAGGAGCAATTAGTACGCATGGAAGGCAGCTATTATAGAAAAGTTCCCACCCCACTTATGTGTCTTCTCTGACTGGAAGATTAGAATAGTGACTTTTCATGGAGTTCTGGTTTGCAATGGTATTTTAATGTTGCCTTGGAAAGCCTTCCTCTGCAACCATGGATACCAGCTTCTGTGCCCATTAGTTGTATGTGGTAGGTGTATGTTGCATCTTGGCTACAAGATGAGAAGAAATGCATTCTGCTTGCTTTGTAGTTAACTGAGCAGTCCCTCCCTGCCTCACTTGTTCCTGATATTCTATTTTAATTAACTATTATGGATTATTTAATTTATGACAGAGTCCCAAACTAACCCATGTTTCATCTTTAATTTAGAAGTTTGGATTTGTATTTATTTGTTCAATGAATTTCCATTGTTTTAACTCACTGACAATTAATTGGGCAGCCTGGGTCAAACTCCTGGCAGTGTTTTTTTCTCTGCATGATCTCATTCTTACTCGCTGTCTGAGGCCTCTTTCAGCTTGAGCGTGGAGGGAAAGGTATGCCCTCCAGCATGACATAAAGCCCCAACCATTTCAAGATGGCTGTTTGAGACTGAATGTAGAAGATTTCAGCAGATGGCTTCTAATTACTTGAGATATGCCAAAGTGCTGAAAGGAGTATTTGTATCTTCAAACCTAAGGGGTAGCTGTACCTGACACAATGTGAGTGGCATGTGCATTAATGTACCCATGTCAGCATTTATTCCATCTACAGTTTCTGCCATGAGCTTTATCACAGATAATTGTCTATGATATGAATGGAACTTTCTTGAGTATTGTTGTAATAGAGCTATAACTAATAAACCTATTACAGAAAGTAAAAGAAAATCCTATGCTTTTTAATGGAAAGTAGAAATAAAGAGACAATCTATATTCATACTCATTTTATCGAGAAAGCTATGGAAACTTTGAATTAAAACTATCATTTTGACCTTTTAAGTTGAGTTTATAGGCAAGTCCCTTTTTATGATCGTGAGCAATTTTTTTTTTTCTTTTTTTAAAGATGCAGGGAAATTACTGTTACATTAGTTGCATTAAATAATTGAGAATTTTGAGAGAGAGAGATGTCATGCTCACCTTACTCACACTGTTAGTCTCAGCAAGGTCAAGGGACTAATTGTGGACCCAGCCTGCCCTAAGCCAGTTGCAGTACATAATTGCATGCTGCCCTGGGAGCAGCATAAGAAGGAAATTGTGACTTGAAGCGATTCTGTCTGGTATTCTAGGGGGTAGGGTCAAAACTGGCCTGTGTCTGCTCCCTCCCTTCCCTGACTGGTGGGTGGTGAGTCTGTAGAACTCATTTCCCCTCCTGGGCTGCCATCTGTGATACAATAAACTGATTCACAAAAGAGAAATTCAGAGTTTCTTTCAGAACGTTTGTGTATCAAACCCTTCTGACTCCTACATATCCACGTACATCTCTGTTCAAAGTATTCAATTTATGTGCTGAAATAAAATTAGGAGTTTCATATGATAACATGCAGAATTTTTTTCCTCCATACAACAGAGATTTTGTTTTGCATTATTTTTAAACTTCCTTGTAGGATCTTGTATTAATCAAGTAGTAAACTTTTTTTTTTTTCTCCCTTTTTGATGTTGTTTAATTTGCTACTAGTTCTAAGACTCAGCATGAACCATTTTTCTAAGCAGCTTGTTTAGCCATAGAAAATGGTCACCAACTAGACCTATTTATGTAAGGCATTCCAAATTCCTATGAGTTGAGCAGTGTGTGTCTTGGAATGCTTTAACCTCCTCACTTAAATTAACAACTCCCTTTAATTTCAGCTCGTTGCAAGAATATATCCCAGTTTCCTTCGGATAAAACTAGCAGCCTCATCAATGTTATCTTACACTGGCAAAAAGGTGTATTAGCAGAGGTAGAATACAGATTTCTCTATGTGACTGTGAGCAGCAGATTACCCCTGATATTTTGGCAGGGTCTACAAGGGGAAGATTTGAAGCTTTTAGTGGCAATGCATTCCCCATCACCACAATAGAGATTTCTCTGAGACTGAACACTTTTATTTCTGCATATTTAAAAAATAAAACATTTGCCCTGTTTAACATTGTCAGTGACTTTGTTTATGCTACTTTAGTGAAATATAATGCAGGTTTCTTTCTGGTTTGTTTTTTTTGTTTGTTTGGGGGTTTTTTTTGTGTGTGTGTCCCCTCAGATTCAAGTAACACTGGAATTCACTTACCTTTCTTCTTGTTATAGTAAATAAAAAATAAACTCCCTTAAAATGATTCTATCCAATTCTGAAATAAAAAAGAAAAGTACAGATTCTCTCACTATAATTCAACTTTTTAACCAGAATAAATACTGGTAATAACATCTGGCATAAGTGAAACAGACACAGTGAATTTTCCTTTGAGGAACAGTATACAGTTATTATTGCTTAAACACTTTAGAGGGAACATGCAGTTACATGGTTTTGCTTGCTTAATACACAAAGAGGTTTGTAGTCAAAGGAATGTTTTTTGTTTCTGTTGCCTGTCTTCTCAGGTCTGTTAAATGATGCAATGTGGTGGTCTTGTTAGACAATAATAACAGAAACAAAATTTCTTTACTAAGTATTTCAAATAATCACAGAATGTCATCATTTACATAAGTGTTTTATTTTAAAAAGCACTATTGAAATAATATTGAAATAAACCATTGCAGCCATATTCCAGTGCCTGTCTATGCATTATGGCTACTGATTATTATATGCATATTCAGAAATTATTATATTAAGAATATTACATTTGCTTGAAGTAAAAAATCCTCTGCAATAAAATAATTTGACCAGGGCTCATTGCACTCCGATTTACACAATTAAAAGTCTGCATTTTATTTTTCTTACGGACATTCTGTGCTCACATTGCTGAAGCCCTTCTGTACTGTGTCAGAGAACTGTATATGCTTATAAATTAAAACCTGTAATTTAGTTTTAATATTTTATTTGTGTAATTTTGTGTTTACTTTACATGTTTGGTAGCAAAGATACAGCTGCACAATATAAATATCAGCTTAGTAAAATCAATAGCCACAAATTTTAGTAATCAGTATGAATAGTGAAATTTACTTTTATCAGGTGACCCGCAAACAATCCACTCTGCACCACCTAAGTGTTACTGAGACTTTTGATTAAGATCTTGATGTTCCCTGGGAGGAAAGAAGGTATAAATACATGCATAACAAATATGGTCCTTGAACTTTTATACATCTATGTGCATTGAAACATGCCAAACATAACATACGTCAATTTATTCACCTTCAGGCTTCTGCAGAGGCTGTTAGATTGTATAATCTACAGAGGATACATATGGAGAGCCTTTTCTTGCCCAGCTCCCAGACCAGCTCTGTGAGAAGCTGTGCTTTGGTGGAGAACAAAGTGCTGGTGGTATCTTTTGAGCTTGGCGCTCTCTGGGTATGAGAGAAGAGCCCACTGAGCCTTGGATATGCCCTTTCTGCATCCCATGAAGCAAATCTCTCGCTGTGCATGCTCCTCATTGTACAGGTAGTATGGGCAAGGGCAGGAAAAGATTCAGCGAGGCCTTCCTTTTCTCTGTCTTTTGTCAGGAAATAGGAGAAACCTTTTGAACCCCTTTAACTATCTATCTCAGCAGTCAGCATATTTGTATATGTATAGAGTCCAGGATAGGTACAGAACAGTTGCAAGTCATTTGCCTGAAAACTAATTATTTGACACTACTGTGCTTGTAATCTGCTGCTTTCTTAAAGTGTAGGATAAAACTTCACAACAATGTAAAACTTAGTCAACAGGGTGTTTAGAAATGACTGTGCTAAGCCCAAGGTACATGTGCAGCTGCACTCCAGAAACACCAGATCCCTGGCAGCGCTGGACAAATGGAGGGTATCCCCCCTAGAGAGGTGTCCCCCAGCTGGGGATGCTTTCCCGGCCGCAGGGACACCTACTCAATTTGGGATATTATGGCACACCACTGGAGGGAACAGGGGGATTTTATTTTTTCTTTAATCTTGACTGAGATGCTAAAATCACCATATTTGTAGCAGAGATTTTTAAGAACTATGAATGATATCAGGATTGGTGATAGAACTGCAAGAGTTGACAACACTGTAGATGGCATAAACAATTATTTTTAGCTACCTTTAGAAATTTAACACATTAAGCAGGAATTTATCAAGATAGATTTTTCTGAAGTGTCAGCTACATCAGCTGGCACTTGTAGTGTACTTTTTGTGCAAGTCACACTGCAAACTGAAATATGAAGTACATATGGGTAGGAAATCCTTTTCCTGTGAATTGTCCAATCAGTCTTGCATTGTTTGAAATAACCTTCACCACATACTTACCATCTTTTCATTCTGTATAGGAAGATTGTGAAACTTTGAAGAAGCAGCCGTTAAATCTTTATTTTCTATTAGATAATTGTCTGCTAGTATTTGCTTTTAGCAGTTCAATACCAAAGTGAGTCATGAGTCTTTTCTGCTAGTTAAGTACATGTGGATATTATCAGAAACAAATGGTAATGTATAATAAGTTTGGGTTTATGTAAGTACTGTTTTAAATTAATTGAAGAGTAGGAAAAATGGTCATGAATTACCTTTAATAGTATCTGCAAATATAACCTATTCTGCAGTTTCCATGTGTAGCAGGCATCTATACTCAGAGACTAAATGGTGAATAAGAGTCTGACTATCAAAAAGCAATTGTTGAAATCAGTCACAATCAATCTATGTACTAATCATTTTGTATTTGAATAGTGACTTCAACCTTATTTGCCATAACATAGCTATGTGTAATAATAAATATCTTTGCACTTCATTTTAGTTTTAATTTTAAGTAACTGCATCCAGCAGATGATTTGATGCACAAAAGTATCATACAATCTATGTAATTATAGTTTCTGCCTATTCATTTATTAGCTACATTTACAAGCAAGAAGTAGGTTTGTATTTTTTCAAAATACATGCTTGGTAAGCACTAAATCAAAGATTTATAAAAACATTATCAATATGCTCTAATTAATATTTGCTCTTTTCCTTAAGCTATTATAAGGATACTTAATGCACAGCCTAAAATTAGAGTTGACAATTGCAAATATAATCCAACCAACATAGTAATAAAATCAATACTTACATTTCCCTTGGGGCCACTATTTACTGTTTGCTGTGCCATTTCCTTAATGGAATGGCAGTTATGTTTGCAGAAACCTTGTAACTACGATTTTTATATTTTAACTAAAAGCAGCTTTCCTGAAGTAGTATGATTAACAAAGAATCTGGAGTTGCTTTCAGAAAATTGCTGTAAACATTTTGTAGCCAGTTTTAACAAAGACTAAAAAGAAACATCTTTTCATAGTAAATGTCACTGAATTCTAAGATAAATTATTTGTAATGTCTAAACTCCTTTCACTTGCATTGCAGTAGACATTTGCCTTAATCTTGAAATACTTCACTGATTTGTTTTTAGTTTCATTTACTCAGCTCAAATTATTCTTAATCACTGAAAGCTCATTCCTGTGTGGAGGTCTGCAATGTTCTCAAAGCGTACAAGGGAGTCTGATGGTTTATTTGACTTAGCAAATTAAAATAATGGAGGAAAGTATGATCTTTGAGATGACTCATCGCAGCTGTTGCACAGATCTAATTCTAGTCTTTTGACTTGGTGCTTTACTAAAGTTTCTCATTATCTTTATCCGGCAGGGCAGCACGCGTTTCTGTGTCTTGCAATATAGCTGTATAGTACAGAAAGCATTGGTGTAGTTGACATTTTTAGTGCACGCAAGTGTCGTATGTGTTTGCATATTCAGTATAATATTTCCGTAACAATCTCTGACAAGAGGGGTGGGCATATGAATGAAAATCTCAAATGAAATTTGTTCCTTATGGGGCTCTGCTGACCATGCAGTGTGTTTTTGACATAGGTGAATTTTAGGGTAACAGGTTCTGTTGTACAGCATGGCTACTTACTTTGGCTCAACTGTCAGGGACTAATTATTAACTCTAATTATTAACTAATTATAGCCTTTGATCATGTGGCCATATCCTAAACTTCTGCTTCACTGCCATTCTGCAACTATTATTTTGAATAGCATTCATATAAGCAGTTCACTTGTAGTCTGCATCACTGTCTATTTATAGTCACTGTAAGCACACTGCATGTTAGGAACACTTGAATATCCATTCCACGTGAAATGCTGACATTTCAGGATCTGCTTTTGTTCCACTTGTGATATGCCAAAATTGCAAAGTAGGGAATACAAAAGAAATTTTGAAATACATTAATTTGAAAGCACTGAAATTAGAAATGCTTTGGTTTAGTGATGTGGAAAGTATACATATATTGAGAAATGTGTGATACATATCTAATAAATCTATAAATGTATAAGACAAGATATAAATCAAAATATGCTGAATTGAACTGAAAAAATAATAGAACAAAATGGAAGTTCAGGACAAGGTACTTTAGTCCATTTCTGAATGTTATTATAACTTTTATGTTACAAATGTTATTTAAATTGCAATGCTCCTAGAAACTTTTCTTTTAGGATGCTTTTAAAAATTATGTTGGATCTTGTCTTTTACATGTATATATAAGAATTTGCACATATGTATACATAGTACAGTTTATATATAGGCTGTGTCTTCAGTAATCACTGTTATAACTTTGTAAAATTTTAAACTGAAATTTTTATCTAAAATATCTTTCTTTCATGTCTGCCCTCAACCATTATTCATTATTCTAGGTTTCAACAGCAACAATGATTCAGCTTCCACAGAGATCAAGTCAGGAGAGAAATAGGAATATCTTTCAGTATTCAAATATTTTCATTTTGTTTAATGCTTCTAAGCTTTGGAAGAAGGAGTTAAAATTTGTCATTAAGGTGTCACTAGAGTATCTGGTTCTAATCACTTGAAAATCAGTCTGAATCTGGCTAAGATAGAAATGTCTGCAATTGTGGTTCATATGCCCATTAGACTTGTTTAGAAACTTGCTGCTCTCTTAGAGCTTCACTGGTGTGGTCCAGACATGCAGGTCTCCATGATCCTGCTAAACCTGCTCTCCAGCAGTTTTGCCAGAAAAGAACATTATTTTGGAACTTCTGACTTTTGCTGTCTAAATTATATTGGTACTAGCATTATCAGCACTTCATGGCTATTGCCATAGAAGAAGGTCTCACAGGTTTTGTGTTTGATTTGGCAGGTGTAATTCCCTGCACTTTACTAATATAGTGCTTTATAAAATCCTTAAAGGATACTGTGTTTCTTGACAAACTCACTAGATTGCCCAGAATAGGTTACTAAAACCAATCTGACTTCCACACATACCAGTGAAAAACTTTGTGTAAATCTGATGGAAGCTAGATTAATCCCATCATCAGAAAACAAACTAACAAACAAAACCCCCACATACTTTAAAGTTAGTCCCAAAATGATTTCATTCCTTGAGTCTTGCAATTTGTTTTATGCAAACCCACAGTACTTAGTGGCATCAGCAAACTTCATTTTCATTAATATTTGGCCAAAGCAATTGTGTGAACAGAATCCTAGACCCATTCAGGGAAACATACTTTGAAACAGGATATTGAAAATAAACTCCATAGGACAACAAAAGTCAGTTTACATGCTGATGTCAGCATTTGTGTGTGGTGATAAAGCCAAGCTCTTTTCATGATAAAGATAAATTCATATCCAAATCTTTAATAAAAAACAAAACTGATGTTAGCTTTTCACATTAAAGTCAGAAGCGTCTTTGTAACTCTTCCCAGAGACTCAATTGTTAGGAACAAAAGTTATGTCCTGTTAAGAAAAAAAATTAATCACTAAAGTTATTACGTAGGGCGTACTGTGTATTCCAGGCTCAGGCTTTATACTGAAACCTTTGAAGAGGCTGCCCATACCTACCAAATGTTGTAATTGATACAGAATCATTGCTATACAACAGCTGCAATAACAAGGTGCTGCTGCCTTTACTTTAATCTACCTCTCTTTCTGCCAGTTTATTATGTTTTGAATTTATTCTTTTGTAGATCTGTGAGCTATCTTTCTTATGGAAATTAATCTTTTTAAAAGATTTGTACTCTCATTTTCAAACACTAATACATTCATTCAAGTATCCCATTATTCAGAACCAGCTGGCTTTTTATCTAGTGATATTTACTTCAAAAAGCCAAGTTAAATGGTATCATAGATTAATTCTCAGGGCACAGGAAAGCTTTTTTAGAGAAAAAGAGATTTGGTAATTACTTAGAATATCGCAATAAAATCACAGAACATGTCAAAAATGTGTTATATAATCTGTCATAATACGAAACCAAAAAAAAAGTTAATTCACTGAATTGAACATAGTATGTGGCATCAGTATATGATTTTTAAGTGGAACATTATGTAAGGATAAAACTTTGCTGTGATTTATAATAAGCTATGTCATGATTTTTAGTTATGTATTTTTTCTTTGCAGAAAGCACTGAAACTTCAAAAAGGGCATTATCCACTGAAATTTCTTACATAAATCAAACTGGAAATAAGACACATTTTACAATTCAATTTAAGATCCCACAGAGACAATAATGTTGCAAGCTGTGCATTTTGCAGAGTAATATAGTAATGTCTAGTTTGCATTTTTGAAAAACCAAATTAATCACACTTTATTGAATATGTTGAAGCAAACCTAAAATTCATCTATTATTAAAAAACTTGTGCAACAAACACAAACTATATTTTATACATAAAGGACAAACTCATTTATTCATTAGGTTAAAACACTTGGAGTTTGCATTTTGTAGTTATGAAGAAATGACATTTACTATCTGTTCTCCTTTTTTAAATTTTTCAAAGCATTATGTTCAGAGTAATCTGCTTGAAAAATTATACTAATACTTTAACACAGTATCAGTCCTGAAGACTGTGCAGAAATCCCTGTGGAAACTAATGGTAGTCTTGATTTTTAGATTTCCTTTTTTAGTGAATCACTTAACAGGAGAAATGCTCTGTTATCATATATCTCATATTTAAATAACATGTTTTATTCCTTGGTAGATTAGCCACAAGATAATAAAGTTTTTAGCCAATTTTTAGCATTTGTACATCCCTTGAGCTAACATGCCTCGGCACTACTTTGAATTAGAACTTGTATCTTTGTACTCAGCCATTCTCAGACTGGTACATCAAAGTAACCAGAATGAAATTTGGGCCTTAGTCAAGTCTCACTGATTTCAATGGAAATGGGATTTCAGTTGTAATCATTTAAAGGGAAAGATGTTTAAAAATGGTTTGTAGATATTTTCCTGCTATGGAGTATAATTGTGGAATTATGTATTCTACATCTTGCAGGGCATGTAAACTGTATGCCAAATTTGTATGCCAGATGTCAGGTGCTACTACTTATAATTCCATTTCTAGGAATGCCACTCTGAAGTTATTCTGGCTTTTAGGCCAAATTTGATTTCTAGGATAATTGTTATCTGTTAATGATTTATCTGTATATCTATGTCTTGATGATTTAAAAGTGAGAAATGCAGCTTTTACTGTAAACCAGTAGTCATTACATTTATTTTTGTCAGAAATCTATATTGACTATATACTAGACAGATTGTTTGGAAAAACAAAGCTTTTGAAAAAATGTTCATTTTAAAGACACAAAGGTTATATCATAATAATATTTTACAGAATTTGGAAAAGCAGACACAATTTTTGCATAATTTTTCCTTGGGCATCAGGAAAACTTCTGGCCCTTGTCTAATATTTTAGTTCAAGTTCTATGCCTAAAGAGTTTTCAATCTAAAACTAACTGTTGCTTTTCTTTACTTAAGCAGCACATATTACATGTATTACACTTATATTTTATGACATGCAAGAGTAATAACAAGTTTGTCAACACATCATGCAGAAATTTTTTTCTTTGCATGTGCATGATAGTTTTGTTTGATAGAGGAAGAGACCTCTTAGGCCCCATTGAGAAACACGCAAGGACATTGAGAGCATTCTCAGATGAGTTTAGTAGTCAAGAAAATGACATGGTTTTGCAGTCCAATACTTCAAAAGAGTCTGCTATGGCTTCTCTTTGTGCTGTAATGGACAAAGTGGAGATTGGATTGTGCTGAAGGTGGACAGATGTAGTGGTTGCAGCGACCTGACATATTAGTGATAATCCCAGAATACCAGTCCCTGAATATCAGACTGTCCCAGTACCCCTTAAAAGATATTTGGGATTCTGCTTTGTCTGACAATTTCTCAAAGTGCAGACCTGGAAACCTATTCTTAACATTGTAACAGGAATATGAAATAACATGCTTACCTGCTTTTGAAGGGACAGCATCATGGTTCCTTGGGTTATATCAAGAAAACACTCATGGCAGAAGCTAACAGTTTTTCAAAATAACCTGTTCAACAACATGCCTAGCATTGGGCATTAAGGAAAACACTAGACAAAGATTTACATCTGGATCCTTCTCATCTGACATGAGGTAGATAAAAATTATCAGTGCCAACTTCTCTGTAGTCAATAATGCTCCGTAATGATGGATTGTGTGCAATAAAACAGACTGCCAGCTCCAGTGTGGTAGAACAATTTCAAGAAACTTTCAGGTGCCTGGCCACCATAATGGAATCCAGGCAACCAGCTGAGGTGTTTTCATATGGCTTTGAGAAACTTAGGATGAATGATGACCCACAAATATCTGATACTGAGCTGGAAAACGTAAAACAGTAACGTCGTAACATCTCCTTGTTTTTTGGGCTTAAGTCTGAGAGGCTTAAGTCTGAGAGACTTAAAAATGGAGAAACATCTTCATCCATTTGGTGTGCAGAGGACTGAACACAGGCCACTGAGAAGGCATCTAGCCCACCTTGTTATTATATAATAGCCACCAGTTATACTCTAGTCAAGAAACTTGTCCAGAAAGCAAGAGGCCTGGGAACAGAGGTTATCTTTCTCAACATTGTACCCACAGTTCTGACCTGAAGAATAATGTTACTAATTGAGTCAAGGCAGGGTGAAGAAAAAGTACTTTTTTGTCTTTCCTGTTATGTACCTCCCTTCATCTCTGACCAGCTGAATTACTGGTCATGAAGAAAGATTGGTGGAGCTAGAAAACAGAATAAAACATGTGCTTATGTGTTTTCCTGACCACTGAAAGGGTCTACCATCCCGATTTTTACTAGGTGAGATGGATGTGGATGTAAATCCCTTGCTAGGAATTTTGTCTAAGACACAGTTAGACATACTGTTCAAAGTACAATTAAAAGGTGCATGCATTCTGCACAAATTGGTTTGATATAAGATACTAGAATGACTAGAATGACTATAAATTCATGTGGGCTTGTTAAAGTTCAGAGTACTAAATCTGGGTATAATAGCTTAGGAGAACTTTCTTGTCCTAGAACTATTACAGAAAAAAAAAAAAAAAAAAAGAGACAACTCTAAAGCCAATATTGAATAAATTACCATAACAAGCTATCATTTAATGACAATAGGCTTTTGTGGCTTGGCTTGGCTCTTTTGTCTCTTCCACAGTAGGTGAAAATTTTTGCTGCTAGAGATGGCTGTTGGTAACAGTGGTTCAGACCTCTTCAGAAGTAAAGAAACATAAACATTTTGTTTTAAATAACCTAACAATAGCGATGTCTTTCCATTTTAAAAGTTAAACAAAAAACAAAATTAATTAGGAAGTAGTTACCCGCTCCCCCACCCCAATCACAAAAATCCAAGAAAATACTTAAGAAATGTACTGTTTAAGATATATCACTTTCATATTCCTGCCTTCTTAATCCAATTTCATACTTTTCGGCACCTTTGCGTTAAGATTTTACCTTTGATCATTTTTGTAAGGGTCCAGTCAGAAAAAGAGCAGCAATTGTGAATAAAGTAGGGTGTCAATATGTAAATAAATGGGAGAATACTGGTAGATTAAATCTCAAAGAGAAAATGATCCTTTTTGCATAAACAGCAGCAATTGTGAAAAGCAATTATAATAGATATGCATTTATATACAGATCTTCCTTACGGAGTGGAATTCCTTGTAGTCTGTTGTCTGTGTACATGAACTGTTTCTTACAACAGTTTCACACTGCAAGCCCTTTGGGGCCAGGACTGTCCACCTGCTCTAACTATTGCATATTATTACTACTAGTTATACTAATTGTCATTTTTTTTCATCATCCTGAGAAAACAATAAATAATGTGCAGGAATAGTTTTAGCAGTCCAGAAACAAGACTTAGGATCCTTGAACTCTTAGATAAGATTTCCTTCTTTAAGTAACATAATGGCACAGTTGTCTGTCTTGGGACATAGAAATACAGCAAAAAACCTAAAGGCTTAAGTGCACAATGAAATTATTGTAGCATAATGAAGTACTGAATAACAGCTGAGCTGTAATAATGATTCTTAGTCTGCAGAGAACACATGATAATATATGTGTTAAACTTCAACGAAGGAAGCGTGATTCACGGTATAATTTTGTTTGCTAGGCTGAGCATAATGGATTTTGAGCTGGTTGACATATATGCTCCGTATACAAATCCAAGTGTATGAAAAGCAGATACTTTTTAGTAAATTTCTAGCTAACAATTTGTTGTATCATTTATTTATTTACACGTGTGGATTGTAGGGGTGTGTGTGTGACATAAAAGTAGAGATATACACACAGATACATACATATGTGTTCAAATAACACTGGAGTGGTGAAGTTGTGTGTCTAAAACCTAGAAAAAGGGCATTTTAAATAATAATAATAATTATAATTTTTATTATTATAATTACTGTCTCTAGGTTCCTTTGAGATGTGAGCCTCCTACATGCTGCAAATTTACAGAAAGACTATATAAGACCTAAAAATTATAGACTATACCAGAACAGTCACGATAGAGCTAAATCAAAGCTGTACAGGCAACTCAAGAGTAAGACTCCTGAAGCTTTGAGTTAGCACGTGCTTCCCAAAGAAGGAAGATGGCTCGATGAGCCTCGGAGCTTGTGCAGTCTTCTGGCTTCCCTGCAGCAGTTTTCTAGTGTGGAAGACACATGACATTGATTCACAGACCTTTGTTCCTGGGGCAGGGTGTGTCCAGCCCTGCACTGTACATCAAGCCAAGATCTGGGCAAACACAAATCTCCTTTTCCCTGAATGGAAACCCAGCCATGTGCTCCAGAGAGATGGTGGGGTTTCATGCCGCGAACATGTGGTTATTTTCCCAGAGACCACAGGGATGTAATTGCTAGGAAACCTTGCTATCACATTTGCTTAAGACTGGATGTTAATCTCATTAGTGATAAGGACTGATTTTTTATAATTTAGTCTTGTTTTCTAAGAAAATTACTTAAAAAATCAATGAGCAAAGATCTGAAGAATAATGTTTAAGAAAGTATTCTGTGTGCAACCTTTTAGAGCCTGTGTACTGTTACGAGTCTATGCAGCATTTGTGATGGAAATTGAAATATTCCTCATTAGTACAGCAATTTTTTTTTTAAATCATCAGTAAACATGATTACCTGTAATATGTCAACCTCCCTGCTTTGCATTTTCATCCCTGGTGCATCTTTTTTTGAATAGACTGAACATGAGTTTATAGAGGCCTTCTCACTTTTAATTTCAATACTTCCAGCCCAAAGTATCTTGCATCTCTTAATTTTCTATATTGTAGCATGGCTAAAACAGGTGGAGCAAAGTGGTGTCAAACTAACAGTATATATCTTTCTATTTACAGAAAGCATTAGGAAAGTTGGGATTCTCACTTTATGCACTTTATGCATACTTTTTGCACTTCAATATACTTACAGAGGATTTTCTACTATTTTCTTCGGTTAGTTTATTGTATTACAGGACTATCAGCTGTACTTAGGTGTCCTGAAAATCTGCAGGATTTTTCTTTTTCAGTTAAAGGGACAGTAGGTAGGTTATTTTTTAAAATTTTTTAGGTCATTCAAAATAATTCTTTAGTAAAGATAAAGAAGGAAGGCAAGTTACTGAATAGATACATGGTGTATTGCTTTGGTTTGCTTTTTTTGTTTTTGATAACTGCTAATATAGAATTAGATGCTGTAAAACAGACTAGAGGTAGTAAGGGTCAGAAATCATGGTCCACACCAACTAAGGAATTGTCTGCATCAGACCAGTGTAGATGTTAAGCACAAACTCCCATCCAAATTCATATTTTCTGCAAAGCTTCGGCACTTACCCATAGGCCTGTATCATAGTGCTGTCACTCGGAAGTTCAAGCCTGCATCTTTCTGCTTGGACAAGTTTCTGGATCTGTCTATTTTAGTTTGCAATGTACTAAAAATGAAGCCTATAATACTGTGGTGGTTTAGTCCCTGCCGGGGTCTGAGACCCCGCAGCCGCTGCCCCTCCCTCACAAAGCGAGTGAAGTACAAAGTCCCGGGGCTGAGATAAGGAGAGGTTTAATACAACAGTGCAGCAACAACACAACAAACAACAACAATAACAATAACAGTAATAACAATGAATAGAGCAAGGTATATACCGATACAGCAGTGAGAGAACCGGCTGTGCCAACCCACGCGATCACCGATTCTTCCCGCGCTCTGGCGCCCGGACATGACGTCAGCATGACATATGAATAACCCGGCTAGAGCTTCCCCCCACTGCTGGGGAAACTTAACCCTATCCTGGCTGAACCAGGACAAATACCAAGTCTATTGTACTGATTGTACAGGCCAAAAAATTGAATGAGGATAATGTCTTTCTTTATAAACTGAAGCAATACAGGATCTTCTGCTAAAACAACTTAAATCCATATTTTCAAGAAACTGTTCTAAACATGAAGTTATATACTACTCAGCTGGGCATATTCTGTCTCACCTGTTCCTTAAGCATACAGAAAATAGTCATATACACAATTACATACAGTGAGAATATATAGTAATATATCATCTATTAAATGGGAAATTTTTATAAATAAGCCCATACAACCGTAATCGCGATGTTCATGAAATAATTTGTAATGTTCATCGTGTTGAAAGAGAAATAAAGAAAATGTAGTTTTCTGCTGATTTGGTTGACTTCTGATAGCTCATTAGTCTTCATATTATAAAAACTCTACATCAGGGGACTAGCAGTAATTCTAGTTTTCTGCTCTGAAGTTAACATATTTGCCCAGGTGTACCTGACAGTAAAATGTTGTCCAGTTATTATTTTTCTGAATATAGTGTGTACAACTACATCTAATTTTTTATTTCTTGATAATGTCACAAATCTACTTTTACATGTCTAAATTGCGCTCTTAACTTATAACATCATATAACCATAAAAATAAACTGTATATTATCTATGAAATGAGGACGTTAGGTATTTGTGAAAGGAGACAAATGGAAAATCTATTTTTAGGTAAATGTCACACAGCCTGTAACTGAGTTGCTGAGCTTTCACTTGTGTTAGACAGTTTCATTATTCATTAAATTGAATTGTAAAAAAGGTTTTCCTGTGTTAATCTTTTTGGTGAAATAATGATGGATTAATATAAAATACACATATTCCATGGGATTCATTGTCACTGTAAAAAAAAATCACATATTAGTTTATATAAATTCAGTATTTTCTGATTCATGATTAAGCATAGACTGTGATATTCGTCATGTAGAATTCCATCTTATTTCCTGGAATTACCAGTTTGTAGTGCAATTTTTATTTATCCAAACATAAATATGGAAAGCGTGAATAAAGTGGGTACAAATCTGGCTTACAGTGCAAAGTGTAGTTATCATTTCTCGGCCATTGCCAACAAAAACCTATGCAATAAAATTAAGACAGTGAATGAAGCAGTCAGCATGACCGAGACCGAGACCGAGTTTTTCAGATTGCTACTATGGTCTGCAAAGAAGAAAACACATGTGATTTCAAAAGTTCTCTTGGGTTCTCCTTTATATATTTCTGTGGGAAAATGTTTATCAAAAAATAGTTCTTCAGTTTTGTTTTGTTTTTTCTTTTTTCTGAATTTGCTTCTACACCTATTTATGTTCTGTCATTGATAATAGCAGAACTACAAATTCCAGACCCGTAAGCCCACTATGTTAGAGAAAATTATAAAAACTTTCAGTTATCAGGACACATTGCTCATGGCCTATTTAAGAGCATAAGCATGATTATATAAACAGAAAATAACAAGGAAGGCTTTGTCAGGGGGGAAAAAAGAAAATAAAAATTCTTATCTAGAGCAGAATGCAAAGTGTTCCAGAGAAGTCTTGGGTAACTTACTATTTTCCTGTGTCATAGTACTTGCTCTCCTGATCACTTTGTGATCTCAGAAGAGGTAGTAATACCTTGTTTTCTTTTAAATTATCAATAATATGAGACACATACTGTTTACATATGGCAAAGGTCTTCTTGTTTTAATGATGTACCAGTAATATAGAGGTCTTACAAAAGTGCCTTTATGTAGATATCTGTCTTTTATACAATCTCACAACACTCATATATTGCAGGTAAATACTACAGTTGATTTTAGGAGACTGAATTATACACAAATGGAATCACAGATTTATGGCAATTCAAATTCTAAAGCAGCAGAATTTCATTTGGACAGTTTTATGAAGAGGTTTCCTCACTGTCAGGATGCTAAGATTACCAATTTTATAGCACACTGATTATGCATATTTTCCAGTGGACATAAATAGCCTAGATAGTGAATAGTCCACTTCAGAAAAATGAGCCAACACAGCTGATACGGATGCTTTGTTTGGTAATTGTTGCTGAGATACAAACTGTTTCAGCAAACACAGAAGATAACAGCAGGATTAGGGGACTGAAAGAAGATCAGCAGTACACAAAAAGAAAAATAGTGGTTTGAGTTGTTGAGGCTTGAAGCGTTCTCTGGGATGCCATAAAATATCCAAATTTTCCATATGAAAGGAAGGGGGAGACCTGAAGGCCTGGCAGATAGCCTAATTTTAATTTCTAGAATTCACCTATAATCAAGAAAGTTGCCTAATCCAGAAAGTTTTTCTTAGTTGTCTAGAAATAGGTATTGCTACTATCTTAGATAGCTTCATGTATCCTGCTTGATCTACATCTCCAGATAGCCATGGAGTCTCCTGCAGGTTCTGTGTTGTACTCACCAACCCTGTAAGACATGTCTCAAATTATTTTGGCCATCTCAGTGCATTTAGGCCATTGAGTTGAGTCTGGGAGAAGGGTCACTGTAGTCCCTGGAACCAGGAGGTTCAGATTCAGCTGACCAAAGATAGGTCTATCTCCCACAGAGTGAGCTCAACTGTTCTCCAGAGTCTGTTGTCAAGATCCCTGTTAACAGGAACTAAACTGCTCAGCTCACATTGTAGGAACCTAAATTTAGGCAAACTGAGTCCTAATGGGGACAGAATAAGAAAGGAAGAGGAGTAAACAAACGTGATTATAAAAATTAATCTGGTATGTTTAGATCAGAGTTTGTTTGCGAGGCTGACATTGTACAGTCTAGTTTTCTGCTTCATTTTCTTTTTCTTGGCTGCATTACCTTCCAGTCCAGAGTTATTTTCATTTGTTATTACTATCCTTAGCTACCTAATTGTGCTACTAATGAATACAAATAATCCAGGCATCAGGCTTTTACAGACCCACTTCAGTGTACAAATAATGGTTTGTTGTGTAACCGCTGATTATGGGAGAAGGTAACTCACATTATGGAAAATATGTGCTGAAATGTTGGTGATGGGAAATACACTGAATTCTGTAGTCTGCCTTTTAAATTATGAAAATGTATTGTCATTTTTGTTCCATCAGGTTGTCCATGATGAGTAAATGTGAGACAATTTGAGTCCAGTTTTTAAGCACATGTACTTACATTTGGAACTTCTATTTCAATTTTTTGAGTGCTCGTATTAGCACTATCACACATGAAATACGTAGTTGGCTACCGAATTGCCTATTCAAGTGCACATATATGGGGTTTGAGCACTCAACATTAAGCATTTGCATTTCAAAATTGGATCCCTTGTGCTTGAAAGCTTTGAAAATGCTACTCTCTGGTCAGCCTAGTGCAGCATCAATTGAAATGCAGTTTGAATGCAATGTAGAGCTTCCAATTGCTGCTTCAGAAAGTGTTATGCTGAATCTGGAACAGTTTGCATAATTTAATTAATTATGCCACTAAAAACTGATTTTCTCTCAATTTAAAGCAAACAGCTTTTATGAGGGTGAACTGCAGCACCCAGGGATATCAGGTGTCCAAGCTTTTAATCCTATTACAAAGACTTGACAACCACTGATGGAAACTGGAAAAACATAAGCCTCCAGCAGGGCAACAAGTGAAGAGGAAGAAGGCAACAGATTTTTAATACTCTTTGAAACTACTGTACGCATTAAATCAAAATCAAATGTAAAAAGTGACAGAAGTGGTAGCTTGCACTTTGTTGTGCAGACAGTGAATAGTGTCTAAGGAATAACACTTATTTTGCTTTGACATTAATGAAAATAACTGTTTCCTCTAAGAGGAAAATTGTTCCGCTTAACTAACATAAGAAAAACACAGCAAATGGCCAAGACTATTTGTATCTGTGTCTGCCCACTTAAAGTGTTCAGGAGTGCAACAACCTGTAGTTTGAAAGTGGTTTCTAATGTTATGGATTGGATTCTGTCTATGAATCATTTTCCTTGTAAACAAATCTTGACAGATGATGCCAGACTACAAGTATTAAAGAATCTGTCACTGACTAAATGCTAGCCTCGATACTTCGCTTTCTGAAGCTTGCCTTCTCTCTTCCAATTTATTATTGGGTTTGATATCACTCTAAAACAATAGACACTGTAATTTTGAGGCAGAAAGGGGTACTGATTTAGAAAAGCTCTAATTTCTGAGCCACATAAGCAGTGCCATAATTGGCAATCTATGACTGACTGTGCAAAATTCTGTGACGAGGTTAGGAAGGGTCACAGCAGAATTGACTCCATCTCCATATTGAACATCAGCGTGTAACATGAAATTAACTGTACTGTAGATGATCTTGCTAATAAATAGGGAAAATATCTTATTACTGGGAATTCACCAGCCCTAGAAATGCAAGTATCTTCCTTGCTATAATATTAACAAATATTCCTATAATTACTAATATATATCTATGTATTATATGTATTCCCATATATATATATGAGAAAGCGTACACCTGTCTCAAAGGGGAAACAGGATCTTTGCACAGGCCTTAGCAGGGCTCATTAAAAGAGCTTTGAACTAGATTTGAAGGGGGAAAGGAATAAAACCAGGCTTATTAGCGATAAGCCTGGGGGCTGCATGCCAATATTTGAGGGACGGAGTACTAAGAGGTCCTTCAGTCTGCCATCTCAGTGGAGGTAGGGGATGGAGATCCATGCAGCAGCAAACACACAAGGGTTATTGATGTGTTAGAAACCACAGAAGCACCTGAGAATGGTCACATAGGAACTAGGGCTTCTCCCCCCAAAAAGATGGCAGGATCAATAACTCAACTGAAGTGCATCTACACCAATGCACACAGCATGGACAACAGACAGGAGCAACTGGAAGCCATTGTGCATCAGGAAAACTATGATATAGTTGCCATCATGGAAACATGGTGGGATGACTCACACAACTGGAGTGCTGCAGTGGATGGCTATAAACTCTTCAGAAGGGATAGGCCAGGAAGAAGAGGCAGTGGGATAGCCCTGTATGTTAGGGAGTGTTTTGATTGTCTAGAGCTTAATGATGGTGATGATAGGGTGAGTGTTTATGGGTAAGAATCAGGGGAAAGACCAACAAGGCAGATATCATCATGGGAGTCTGTTAGAGACCACCTAACAAGGATGAAGAGGCAGACAAAATATTCCACAGCTGTGAGAAGTCTCACAATCACTAGCCCTTGTTCTGATGGGGGACTTCAACTTACCAGATATCTGCTGGAAATACAATATAGCAGAGAGGCAACAGTCTAGGAGGTTCCTGGACTACGTGGAAGATAACTTCCTGACACAGCTGGTGAGGGACCCAACTGGGGAAGGAGTCCTACTGGACCTGTTCTTTGTGAACAGAGAAGGACTTGTGGTTAATGTGGTGGTTGGAGGACATCTTGGGCACGGCAATGACAAAATGGTAGAGTTTTTGATTCTTGGAAAAGTAAGGAGGGGAGTCAGCAGAACTGCCACCTTGGACTTCCACAGGGCAGACTTCTGGCCTGTTTAGGGGCCTGGTTGACAGAGTCCCTTGGGAGGCAGTCCTGAAGGGCAAAGGAGTCCAGGAAGGCTGGACATTCTTCAAGAAGGAAATCTTAAAGGTGCAGGAGCAGGCTGTCTCCATGTGCCAAAAGATGAGCCAGTGGGGAAGAAGACCAGCCTGGCTGAAGAGAGCTTTGCCTGGAACTCAGGAAAAAATGGAGAGTTTATGACATCTGGAAGAAGGGGCAGGCAACTCAGGAGGACTACAAGGATGTTGTGAGGTTATGCAGGGAGAAAATTAGAAGAGCCAAAGCCTAACTAGAAGTTAATCTGGCTACATAAAATATGTTTCTATAAATACATTGGCAACAAAAGGAGGGCTAAAGAGAATCTCCATCCTTAATTGGATGCGCGAGAAAACATAATGACAAAGGCTGAGGAAAATGCTGACATACTTAATGACTTCTTTGCTTCAGGCTTTAATAGTAAGACCAGTACTTCTCTGGGTACCCAGCCCCCTGAGCTGGAAGACAGAGATGGGAAGCATAATGAAGCCCCCATAATCGAAGGGGAAATGGTTAGTGACCTGCTACACCACTTAGACACACACAAGTCTATGGGGGATGGGATCCTCCCAAGATTATTGAGGGAGGTGGCAGAAGTGCTCACCAAGCCACCTTCCATCATTTATTAGCAGTCCTGGCTAACTGGGGATGTCCCAGCTGACTTAAGGTTTGGAGGTTAGTGAAGGTGATGCCCATCTACAAGTAGGGCTGGAAGGAGAATCCAGGGAACTACAGGCCTGTCAGTCTGACCTCAGTGCCCAGGAAGATTATAGAGCAGATCATCTTGAGTGCCACCACATGGCATGTACAGGACAACCAGGTGTTCAGTCCCTGTCAGCATGGGTTTATGAAAGACAGGTCCTGCTCGACTAACTTGATCTTCTGTGACAAGGTGACCCCCTTAGTGGATGAGGGAAAGCTGTGGATGTTGTCTACCTAGACTTCAGTAAAGCCTTTGACATTATTTGCCATAGCATTCTCATAGAGAAACTGGCTACTCATGGCTTGGACACATGTTCTCTTCTCTGGGTAAAAAATTGGCTGGATGGCTGGGCCTAAGGAGTTACGGTGAATGGAGCTAACTCCAATTGGTGTCTGGTCACAACTGGTAGTCCCCAGAGCTGAGAATTGGGGCCAGTTTTGTTTAATATCTTTATCAGTGATTTGTATGAGGGGATCAAGTGCACCCTCAGTAAGTTTGCAGACACCACCCAAGTTGGGTGGGAATGTTAACCTTCTTGAGGGTAAGAAGGCTCTACAGAGGGATGTGGACAAGCTGGATTGATGCGCTAAGGCCAATTGTATGAGGTTCAACAAGACTACGTACCAGGTCCTGCACTTGGGTCACAACAACCCCATGAAACACTACAGCCTTAGGGAAGAATAGCTGGAAAGCTGCCTGGCAGTAAAGGACCTGGGGGTGTTAGTCAACAGCCGGCTGAATATGAGCCAGCAGTGTGTCCAGGTGGCCAAGAAGGCCAATAGCATCCTGGCTTGTGTCAGAAATAGTCTGGCCAGCAGGACTATGGAAGTGATTGTCCCCCTGCACTCAGCACTGGTGAGGTCGCACCTCAAACACTGTTTTCAGTTTTGGGCCCCTCACTACAAGAAACACATTGAGATGCTGGCAACGAAGCTGGTGGAAGGTCTAGAGAACAAGTCTTATGGGGAGCAGATGAGGGAATTGGGACTGTTTAGCCTGGAGTAGAGGAGGCTGAGGGGAAACCTTATCGCTCTCTACAGCTACCTGAAAGGAGGTTGTAGCGAGGTGGGTGTTGGTCTCCTCTCCCAAGTAACAAGCGATAGGACAAGAGGAAATGGTCTCAAGTTGTGCCAGGGGAGGTTTAGATTGGATATTAGGAAAAATTTTTTCACCAAAATGGTTGTCAAGCATTGAAACAGGCTGCCCAGGGAAGCAGTCGAGTCACCATTCTTGGAGGTATTTAAAAGAGGTGTAGATGTGGCACTTAGGGACATAGTTTAGTGGTGGATTTGGCAGTGTTAGGTTAATGATCGGACTCAAATGGTCTTGAAGGTCTTTTCCAACATAAACAATTCTATGATTTTATGATTCTATGATTCCAGTGGTTGTTTTTCAATGAAGCTCTAAGTATCATAAAACCGCTTTATCATTTTATGGATGCATGCCCTAAGATTGAATGAATAACCATTTGGAACTACCTGTCTTTCTCTACTGGATCTGCATCAACACCTACATTTTGGCTAAAATTAAATGAGATTAACTCACTTTTTGTGTTTAACTCTGATTTCCAGAGTCATATTTTTTAATGGAAGAATAGTCATAATAAGTGAAATTTATATGTCACAGTGGCAAAAAAAAAAAAAAAAAAGAATATTAGAGAGAAGAAAATTAAGTTGAAAAAATATTTTTTCCAGATAACATTTAGCTCAGTCAGTTGCATATGTGTTTGAAAGTACATCATGTTTATTGAGAGTCTCTGAGTTTTTAAAATACAAGAAAACATACTCACTTATCATAGGGGGTGAGATTCAAATCATGTATTAACCAGCTCAACTCTGTACTCTGCATAAAGGATGTGATAATTTCTTGTAAAATAAGAAAAGTATCTCATATAATTGATTATTTTCATTTTTTCATAAAATTGCTTTGTTTGATTGTGGGAGAGTTTGGACTGAATTTTCATTACCTACTTCTGAACAATTTACACATTGAGACAGTAGTGAGCTAATGAGTTAGAATTTATATTGAGCCTTAACTGTCTTCACGAAGTAACTAGGGAAAGAAAATCATGGCAATAATGGAGTATTTTTCATTATAAACTATGTTGTACAGCTTTTACAATCAGTTTTTTAATAGATCTAGAGAAATTAAATTGGAATTCTACCAACTTTTTGTACTTTTTTCATCCCATGGAAATGATGTTAAAAAATGTCAAGACTAACGTGCTAATCCTGTTTCTGCTGAAATAAGGAGGAGGTGATATCAGTCCTGTTGTTTTTCTGGCCCTGTTGTTCATTAAGTTGTAAAACATATGTAGAAAAACATTCAGAAATATGCACTTTGCTGTAATCCCTAATGCTAAATAGAAATTGAGTATAGATTAAATAGGTCTGGACTGATGTTGTCCTGAAGTCCTTATCAAGAGCAATTCCCATGAAAGTAGTAGAAACTTTCAAAGTCAGGAGGGTGAAATTGTGCTCTATGTGAAAAAGGAAGCACTCATATATTGCTGATGGGTATATTAATACTGCTGAGAATGCATGCATATATACATATTTATTAATATATTCAAACATTGTTTATTGATTGTATATGGTAAATAAAATCATACAATGACTGTCTAGATTACTTCATACACGTGAACATACATATACTCAATCTCAACATTATACATAAATACGCATCATGAATAATGTAAGTAGTCAGATTGAAAGATTTTAAACTTTTCATTATATCTAAATGTAGAAATTAACAGTGTTATATGAATTTTCAGTATTGTCCTTTAATGGTATTCTTCTGTTTAATTCTGTGGGTATTTTTATGAGGAGGTCTGCAATAGTGAAGAAGGGTATTTCTCAAATATATGAATTACTGCTTGTCTCAACACTTACCCGTCCACATTCTTCCTTGCTGTTAGTTCGTTCCACTACCAGAAGACTGCTGGAATCAATTAATAATCCCTTACATTTTAATTAATAATGTGAAATAAAAATTGAATATACAAAATAGAATTGTCAGCCAAGCACATATAAATGCGTGTTGGTGCCCTCAATAAATTTCATTTTTAGTTACTTTCTATAATGTTTGTTTATACACAAATACAAGAAGAAATATGACTGTAGTTTAAATTTTAATTGGCATAACAGGCAATATTATTTTTTTAGACCTTTTGCAGGCAAAAATATTCTCTCACTTATAAAATAAATGCCATATATAGTTATACTTGCCAAGAGTGGCAAAAGTATACGTAAAATATACATAAAACACAAACTGCATGTGAATGAGCACAACTATAATATTTCTAGGTTTGTGTTCAACTCCTTAATTTTAAAAAGTTATCCTTACATATCTTTTTCAGAGGGTAGAAAAAACCCCCAAAAGTCCTTCCCCCAACTCACATACTAAAAAAAAAGATAAATTGCCACTTGCAAAAAAGGTTAGATTGCTGGCCTTGCTTGCAAATTCAGACATTGAAAATTTCAAATCCAATTAATATATATTCATTCCAAATAATATATATTCATTCCCCACAGGCAGCAGTGATGGTTCTTGGGATAAAGAAAAACTTCAGTCTCCCCCCACCCAAGGATCACAGGCCTCTGTTAACCACCCCAACTTGCCTGGACAGCATAATGTTCCAGTTAGCCATCCTCTCAACCCTCTTCAACAGAACCACCTTCTGCCAAATGGTACGGGTTGATATCTTTCAGCACTAACATCAGCAGTTTTCCAATTCCTGTCTTTATTTTGTGTTTACATAAATAGGCTATGAAAAATCAAAGATATGGGGAATATTGGAATACTTCCTTTAAAGTATTAAGCAGGGGAAGTGAAGACAGTAAAGAACAAATACATATGCAATAAAATTGATACTTAAAATAACTGCTAAACTGTGCATCAGTGACATAATAATGCATTAAAAGGCACCTTACAGCAGATATTAAAAAAGATAATAACCAGCAATTGCTTAGCAATGATATTATACATTACACTGATATGAACAAACTAAGAGGTCTAATAGCCTCTCCTTGTGGCTAGAAACCCCTCCATGGTTGCTAATGATTTACCCATGCATATCCCAGAACAGAACTGACATATAGCTGCTTTGTCCTGCAATGTGAACCATCTTGTCACCCATCACTTGAATACTGTCCATCAGGAGGAAAAAAAAGACAATGTTTTAAAAAGATGCATAAACCTATTTCCCTTTTATTTTCCTCCACCAGGATTGGAACTTCCTTTTATGATGATGCCCCACCCACTAATTCCTGTGAGCCTACCTCCAGCCTCTGTCACGATGGCAATGAGCCAGATGAATCACCTTAGTACCATTGCTAACATGGCGGCAGCAGCACAAGTGCAGAGTCCTCCATCCAGAGTTGAGACATCTGTTATTAAGGTAACTATGTAAAAAAAACCCAAAGCAAAACACAAAATTCTGGCACACTCACAGCTATCATAAATATTGTAAAGGTGGGTAGGTGTCAAATGTTATAAGGTAAGTCATAAAGTCAATATATACAAGAAACCCAACTGTTGTAGCTCTGGGAACACAGTAGGCTGCTAGTGGCCAGTGTTATCTTCTCAGTTCCTGCCACCCCTGCTCTAAATCAGTATTAAAACAGTGCTCAAGTTGAAGCATTTCAGCCTTCTGATTTCTCATATTTCAAAGTCTGTAATCTAATGGCAATGTTCCTCAAAATATGAAGGAAGAGATTACTCCTTTCTTAAATTAGAAGAGACTGTTCTTCCAGCTTTTAAATCTAAGCATTTGAACTGAAATGCTACAAACTATCTGAAGAAGGCTGAAACGCTTGATACTTTACTTCTGCAGAACCTAAATTACCAAATCCCAGAGCAGAATGGAATGAAGTTGCACAGAACAGACCCAGTAATCTGCAGGCCATAACTGTAGTATTGTAGAGATACCTCAAAAATATCTAATATCTGAAACTGTCTACCCGTTTTAGGTTTTGTTTGCTGCCTGTAACTAAATTAATCTGGTTATAGAGGTACTTAGCAGAGGCATGGAATCTTCTCTCCTGACTGAAGATGATCTGTTTTCATTTTAAAGGGATTGCTCCCTTACCACTAGATATTTATAATTTCATTTGACATTTATTCAGATATCCATTTTACCTGTTATCCTTCTTTAGTTCTAATAAATGAGATACAGAATGTACACAAACTTTTGTGCTTTTATATAGCACTTGTATGTTAGAAATAGACATGCAAAAGCAAGGTTATCTGATATGTTAGGGCTGGATATCCGTCCATTAGTGCAATTCCTTTGACAAAAAATGGGTAAACTTAAACTCTCTTGGACCTTCAAATCAAGAGTTACAGAAGTGTTGAAGTTCATGATGATTTAAACAGAATGAAGAGGTCTGACTTTATTAAGACATTCAACAAGTGCTCCTGTCCTCTTTAGCATAACAAGCCCAGAATGATAAAGAACCATTCAGTTAAAAGTCAACAAATCTATGTTGCTATTGACCTAGAAAAATGCAGTCTGATGACCTAATTTAGGTACCTGCACTTTCAAACATAGAATCTCCTTTGGACACCTTCAGTGGCATCCCTTTCTCACCTTTGATAACATGGGGAGTTATGGCATTGGTTTCAGAATTGTTTCTTTTAGGTGCTCTGTCAGTAAGGCCAGATGACATCCTAATGTCCATCTTGCCCATATTTTGGGAATATAAACACTGCTGCTAACTAACCGTTTGATTACATGATGATTTCTGCGTCTTTGTTCTTTGTTTGATTTTCACGATTAATATTTTGTAAGTTAGATGATACTAAATTTCTCTGGAACATACATGGTGGTCTATTTTATTCTAAATGTCTTTTCTTAATTGGTACAGTGACCACTGGTATTACAGAGATATCTATAAAATGAAGATTGGGATGGAGCATATGCTAAATGACACCTGACAAATATGAATTGCTACAGCAACAAAACTTCATTTTCACTGTTTTTCCTACTACTTTCCCCTTTCATTTTCTGTGAGCTATTTGATTTCATGTGTAAGAGTACAAAATTTGACCTTCACAAGCATTGGTAACCTTCTGTTTCTAAACTTTGACAAGCTGACTGCTAGCTTATAAAGTTGATTTACAAGCTAGTTCTAGCTATTAAAGTTGCCTAAGTTACTGTGGCCTACATTTAAATATGTCTATGGGAGCATACCCCAGTGTGACCCCTGATCTTTTTCTCCAGTTGCCAAAATCAGGTACATTTGAAGTACAACATAGCTCCTAGGCTATGTAAAAAAGGTTTCCTTTGTGGAAAGCAGGTCATGGTATGTTCACAGATCTCACCCCACTATGGGAACATTGCTGGACCCAGGAAGCACTTAACTGAGAAGTACATTTGGACTCATCTGATCTAAACCTGTCTAGTAGGTTTAAAAGTATTGGACTCTGAAAGGAAGACTCTGTCATCGTGTACCTATGTATATTATATTAACCATAGGCAGTGCCATACCAGAAAATTTTCCTTCTTCCAGAGTTCCTTAATTTCTTAAATTCACTCTTGTAGCTCATCTAGTTGGAAAGATAATTTCATTATAATCTAGGTGAAGATTTTGAAAGTACCTAGCATTTTTGATTCTCTGTTTGAGACATTTTAACAGCACTTCATAACTGGAAAATATTTTTTTTTCAAAATCTTGCTTATTTAAGCATTTGTTTGTATTAATAATCTACACTATTTATCTCCGTCATGTCTGAAAATTCAACTATTCCATATTCATGCTAATAAAATCTTAATCATAGCTGCCAACTTCTGCGCAGCTCCTGGCATAACATCTTGTGCAAGTTATTTAACAAACCAGGTTTCATGTTCCCATCTGGTTTGCACATAACCATAAATTAAAAAGATGTGGATTTACAATTAAGTGTTTTTAAATGGCTGAATTAGCCTAAGTTCTATTTAGAAAAGTGTGCTCACTCAAGGGTGAAATAGACATTTTTTAAAGTTTGCACAGTCAAGTTTGGGACATTAAGGTAGAACCTGATGGAGACACTACCTAAGTGGTGCCGTGACTTCTTCAGTCAAGGCCTGTGACGTATTGCCCACAATACATTTGTACTACAATGTACTACAGGTAAATACATAAACACAAGTGTTAATCTGCCATCCAGAACTCACTTTGAAATGTAAGATCTTGCTGCACGTAGTTATTTCAATAATACTGTAAGGGCTAAGGAACTTACTCTCACAGTACCTTCTTACTCTTTTCTTCAGCCCCTTCGTGGTACAATGTATGTCTAGATTTACGTTCTCTGTTTTTGTCTGCGGTAGATGAATATGGTCATATGGATAGAGATAGCATGGCCAAGTAATTATGTTCCCACTTTGTAATACTGAACAGGATTGAAACATAAACCCTAGCAACATAAAAGCATGAGGTCATTGTTAGGGGGATTTTCTTCCAATGAGCATGGGCATAATGTCACTGGCAATTTACCTGTTCCTCACTAGGCATAGTCAGAGGCTGTGATTTTAGTGTTCATTGTATTACATGCACTGAGTAGTTGAGCAGGAAACTCTCTAATCAGCATAATTTTTGAAAGTTGCACTGGCAATGTAAAGTTTATGAATAATAACACACTACAATAAAAATAAATCTTAGAGAATAAATGTAAGTGAGAAAGCCAAACCTCCTTTTACTTTATTTTTATAGGAATGGATAAACAGTGCAGTTGCTCTCTTTCACAAAACTGTTTATTATTAGAATCATACCTTCCTTTTTTTTACTGCTACATTTTTAGACTTTTTGGTTTTGTTTTCATTATCTTCTGGCTCTTTTTTTTAACCCTAATTTTACTTAAATGTTTTCCTCATTGATAATGTTTCCACAAGTTGATTTGAAAAGTTTGTGAATCACTCATTTTGGAGTTCATAGTTGTAACCTGAAATGACAGTGTAGATTTGAAATTAGAGTACAAGATGTTTACAAGTTTAAACTCTGCTTGAAAGTTAGAAGAGCTATGAGAAATTTCTACTCTGAAAAGTAAATCAATAGGAATCTTATCTAAATTAAGTAACAAAGACAAAATTAAGTCTTAGAAAATCTGAGTCTTCAGATTATAAACAACCTGGTTCATTGTATAGGAGAATTGCCTTTGTGAACAATGCCACAGTAGATGACTTGCTGACCTTTCCTTCCAGTTCGCCAAGTTCACAGTTAGTGCTGTTATCTTTAAACTCACAAAGCTTCAAATGCCTTTCTATTACTGGGCAATATTTCATTTCTTCATGATAAGAAGTTGGAGTAAAGCTGAGATCATGTACTAACCAAACATTTTATCCTGCTATGTTCAGGAGATGAGACAAAGACAAAATTACAAGGGAAGCCTTACAAAACAACACCTTAGATTTGGCAGTGAACTCTGAGCTCTAAAATCTTCAGAATTATATTTCAGAAGAGTGTTGTGCCCTTTGGAACATGAGACGAACATTAGATGTCTTTTTGTAATGGAATGTTTAGATATATGAGTTGGATGAATAAGAGGAGAGCAACAACAAGCAGGGACAGCAGATTGTGACAGCAATGAATTGCAGTCAGTGTGACAGCTGTGACCTGGGGATGCTTTAGACATGAGGTGGCTTTCATCACCTGCCCATGTTTTCAAAGGCTCAGCTTGTTAGCAGTTTTACTACATCATTTTTTTTTTCACTCTGCAGAAAGATATATGAAAATATAAAGGACTATGTCATATTAATAGCAATTTGAAATAATTCTACATTGTAAAAGTTAGAACAGAGCAGCATGCCAGAATCAAAAATTGCACTTTATCCATATAATGTTACTAATATTTACAGAAAGAATTAAGAATAAACCAGGAGAAACCAATACCTCAAGCTGAAAAAGTGACCAGTGGCACAGTAGTTTTCTACTGCATATTAAATACATGAGACTAAATTTTGCTAATTCTCTACATATATCACAGCACTGGTTGTGTTATACTTGTTTATAACTTTTATATATATATATATTTTCCTGTTATCCAGTAACAGAGATTTACTTGATTTAACTTAAATTATTTAACCAAGGTAGCTACTGACAGGTTATTTTTTAAAAAAACTGTTTATTGGCTTATTCTGACATGAAATTTTAACATTCATTCAGTTTTTCTTTTTTCATTGGCAATATGTGTGTGTTCCTATTGATGTAATTTAATGTTCCTATATTTTTTGCCTGTAATTGTTGCCAAAAATTCCAAATAATAGCCAAAGAGAAGAAATATGACACTGCCATAGGGAAATGATGGAACAGAGTACATTTAAATGTCTCATGTGATGGTGAGCAAGTTCAGAGAGTGGACCTGAAAGGAAATGGACTCAAAGAGGAAAATGAACAAGTTCACTTCATGGAGGGGTGGGCAACAAACAGTAGAAGCTTCATCTTAGGTCTTCTGTAACTGCTGTGTGAGCAGCCTTGAGTTCAGTGCAGAATTTTAACACAAAAAGATACCGGCCATCATAAAAAGTTTCAGTGTAGAAGAGTTTACCAATAACATTTTCCAGTTGCAGAAATTATGTAGGATTTTTATAGGATTAGATAAAGTATTTCTCAAAATTGGCTGGCACACCATCCTGTAGGGACTGGGGCCATAGGAAGCACCTTGAAAGTACAGTTAGACATCCTGGATAGAAACCCCTTCCACTGTGCTGCTACTACCAACAAAGTAGAATTTTCCTGTACTATAAACTTGAGAGAACTTCCAGAAGTGTCAACGTATCAGATGTTACTGTGAAATATGTAGATATAACTGTCTTCATGCACTGAGTAAAATAACATCCAAAGCCTATGTTAAAGTACCATCACTGAATTTCAAAAGACATTAGACTAACATTAGGAAATACCAGAATGCCTCTACAACCTTAATGTGACAGTATTCCATCCATATAGTACAGTGAAATTTTAATTTCACCATTACATATTATATTTTTCTGCAGAACCCTTACTTCATTCAGTGAATGGTTAGTTATTCTGTATTTCGATGTTTTTAAATCACTGTCTGGCCCAATCTCATTTAACATGTTATCTGAATCCTGTGTTGAATGCAAAAGTTTTCTATGGATGCTTCTGTGCCTTACAGAAAAAGTATTATGCAAACAGTGGTAGATACATATTTGCACCATTCCTATGAAGCTGGGTATGCTAAACCCATTTTATAGAAAGAGAATGAGAACAAAATCAATTATATCCCAAATTGCAGAAATGCCCTTTTTGGATGACTAACCTGAAAAATGCCTGACTTTTCAGATAACCTATTATTTGTACAGACAATTGTGCATTCAAAATAGAAATTTTAACATTACTTTAAAGTGATTTTCTTGAATACATAGAAAAATATACTATAGACAAGTACATGAAGAGTGAAGCTACTTTCATTTCCTCATTATGTGATACATGAAATAAAATCAAGTTTTCTTCTTTATATAAGGAGAAATTTGATTTAATATAAAACATTTAAATACTAAAAAGTAATTACAATAAATATTCTAGAATAAAAATAGGACTATCAGCTCCTAAAACATCTACTTTTACATATCGGGAAAGTGAACATGAAAATTATGATATACCTATAAAGTTTGAAGTATATTATAAACAAAATTAATTTCATTTTCTTTTTGTCATAACTGCAGAAATTATGATATCTTAAATCTATTCATATGAACTTGCACATAACAGAGAAAATCTCCAGGTTAGAATAACTTTTTTTACTTTTTTTTTGTATTTATGTTAATATAAATATGTATATGAACACTTACTTCTGTTTCTTCCTTTAGCATGAGAAGATCTTAGGTCAAAGTGTAGCTGAACTCCTTTATTATGGCTTAATAATCTTTATATTGGAGAACACTGTGCCCCATCTCATTAATTAGTTCTATCTATATGATTAAAATTATTTATTTTAACTTTTAATACAGCTTTTTAAATCATGAGCTTAGGTGGTGGTAACTGTATATCTGGTAGGTCGTAACTCAGAATAATGCCATTTTTTAAATGTTATGGGATCCTATTATTTGTTTTAACATGCGTGTTTCTGAGGTGCAGTTTGAAGCTAAAAGCAGCCATATGCTCACATGAATTAATTTGTGTCATGTAAAATAGATATCTACAGGTAACTCATAATGCAGAGAAGGTAGTACAAATTTTTCTGTTTGGCAATTTGTATATTCACATGTGTAACAGGGAACTATGTATGTAGTGTAAGATTTATTTGATGCAGAATGGCCATGAGGCCAGGTACAAGGGATGGGATTCATTTTGCTGTCTTCTAGGGCATAATTCATAGGACCTATTTTAGATAGCTACTTTAGAGTGAGGTGAGTTGTACCTTGGAAACATAAATGTATGGGTAAAAAATGAGCCGGGGGTGACTAGCTCACATGTAGATATTTGTAGTATAGACAACGACATATAGTCAGATGAGTTCTTGCTGTTTGGCTGAATGTACAGTTTGGATTGACTTTGAGGGCTGAATTCCTAGTGGTGCTTCTTAAGCTTGAATGGTTACTTTTCAAGTAAGAAAAAAGCAGGAAAAGTCTGTCCAACTTGCCAATAAGAAATTAATAATTCAATTTGAAGAGTTTTTTGCATGTCAGTATGTTTGCATGTTGCATGGGCGTTTTTGTATACCGTAGAAGCATATTTTGTTAGACCAAATACTCATTTGTAAGGCAAAATGTAATTTATAAATTCAGTTGAAAGGATACACACA
The DNA here is from genome assembly GCF_047716275.1 of Strix uralensis. NCBI lineage: Eukaryota > Metazoa > Chordata > Aves > Strigiformes > Strigidae > Strix > Strix uralensis. The sequence continues at coordinate 93,440,856 of NC_133973.1, forward strand.
AAAAAGAAGCAGGTCCAAAATAGTTGCCAGGACATTTTCATGAGAATCCACAAAATCCAGAGGTCTGTACTATGAGGCTCCATGACACTTCCAGGAATGATCCTGCTTCATCATGATTCCAAACTGTCAACACCTTGTATGCTATTCTAGTTTCGCCAGTACAGCCAGGCTCTTTCTTGGTATTGATAGGCATCTAGTTTTGTTTATTTGTTTGTTTGCTTGCTTGTTTTTAATCTCTGTAATGGCCCAATCCTATGAAACTCACTTCCTGGCTAATTCACTGTACTTTATGTACTGCCCATGATTTCAAAGGATTTGGTTCTCTGTTGGTGTAGAAGTACTGTTAAAAGATTACTTGGGAGTCTCCTGGTTGGACTTACTGTCAGTTAACTGCTGCTGATATTCCCAATAATCCTATAGTAAACAGGGCAATAAGAATCAAGCAAATCCATATTCTTTTTGTTATCATTATTCTTGTGATGGGAACAGCAAGGTAGAATCAATTGCAGAGGTAAAAGCAAAATGGAAATTAAATTAACTTGGTCCAAGAGATAAATAAGTTCAAGATATTTGCAAAGAGAAAAAAAAATCTTTGTAAGAAATAGACCCACTATTTAAAATAATAGTGCAATTAATGACCACACAAAACATTTGAACTCCTGAATTTTGATAAGGATTAGAATTGTGTCTATAAGAAAAAGGTGAGAAAGATGACGTGTGCATCAGTGGGAAGTTAGCAAGATCTTTAGCAAGCTAGTGATAGTATGCCAATAAGGAAATAGAAATTAAAATTTATAACAGTCAGTCAGTTTGATAACACACATTTTATAGTAGTGATTGAGGAAGTTAGGAAATAATTATTAGCCCAATTAATATTGCGATTCTTAGGAATAAATGTTAATTTGGAGTCTCATAGTGTTGTAGACTAAAGCTAAAGGAAAAATAAAACTGGAAAGGCAAAATATACTGTTTGCAGGGAATACAAAAGATACCCACTTAATTAATTTATTTCACTCATTCAACTAATACAGTGTCAAATAATATGTCATTTTACAAGAAAGCCATTCCTGGAATACTTCTCACGCTACTTCAAAATAGGTCAGTAAGGAACTGAAGAGTAAGAAGTCTGTGTTTTGGACATTGTGAAAGAGATTATTATAATTTGCCACAAAAAGGCTTGGAAGTCAGGTGCCTTCCCAGAAAGGTTGGAATGTTATAAACTATTCCTGATTAAAAGATTTTTATTTATTTTTTTTTAATTAACTGTGAAACAGTGTGTGTCATATATCCTTTCTCTAGTATGAAGTTACCTAAAGTATTGAAAAGTATGGCACTGAAAATAAGTTATTTTATCCTCTGCACTTCAATGACTGAAAGCACAAACATCCTTAAGAAGTTTGTTCAATGCTGAAGAGCATCAAGACAGCTGAGTAGTCTTAAAAGCAATATACCTCTACAGCTATACTTAGTTGCATGTCTAGAGCTCAGTCCATGACTAAAATTAAAGGATGACTAAGCCCAAGAGATGAGTTTTATGGAGAAGGAAACCAGAAGAAAAGGAAAAAGCTGAGATTGAAAATACCTGCAGGAGAGAAATATGCAGGAGATGAAGGCTGTGCATGCAGAACTGGTAGGTTATTGGAAGTAGGCATATTCAAACTTTGTCAGAAAGATTCTGGAATTTGGTCACTAAGGAACAGGAATGGCAAAGAATAAAGAATGTTTTTGGAAAGACTGAGGTGGTGAGAACCTAGAAGATATCCCTTCTTTGTCTATGTTCTTAGGAGCAGAAAGATTAATCCTACACATATTACCTGAAATGTCTTCTCTACGATAGTGATATAGGGACCAACAGCTGACTCCATCAACTTTACATTTTGGTATATTTTTGAGGAAGACTTTTGGTAATGAGGCACATTTTAAACAATGAGAACATGCTGCTGGAGCAGAAACAAAGGAGGCAAAAAAAGAGATTAATATTTAATAACTACCTTTGTGACCTGGTAAGAAGAAAAAGACATGATACAGCAAAAAAAGTATTTATGGTGTTCTGGGTACAATTACTGATATGTTAAGATACATCTTAATAGGAAATTATTTAAAAGGAACTTTTGGAATGAGATGTTACAGTATGGTCTTTGTATCTATGCAGAGAGCTGTTTGAAAAATGTTGACAGGTACATCAAGACACTTCTGTTCTACTTGGAGAGACTGAGACAATGTTGTGTTGTGGGTGATATGTGGTATTCTGGAACAAAATTGGAGTGGTTTCTAATTCTAGAGACAACTTCAGTCTCATAAGTTAAAATCTCTGACAGTTAAAATCTTTTACCTGTTCGTTACAAGATTAAAAAACCAACCAGTGTCACAGGAACAATTCTGTTATTTGTGAAATGGACTAGATATTGAGCGTGTGTAACTTGTAACATCAGTGGAGTAAGAGTATAGAAAAGGGCATTGCAGCTCCCTAAAGTGAATATTTCACATAGGGTAGGAGCATTTTTTGAGGAGTTAAATGTCAGATTCTTAAATGCTTGGGATTAATGATTTGTGTCAGATTGTAAAGAGCACCAAGATAAGGAATGCTTCAAATCTGGCCCTTAAGAGTGTGTTGTCCATTGCTTAGTATAATCTCTGGTTCTGATGCCCATTTGAAAGTTTTACCAGTTTTGAAAAGCTGGTCGACCATATGTTAAATTGTTACATATGAACTAAATTGTTCACACTACTTTTTACTTGTGAGTACCTGTAGAAACAAATTGGGAAGCAACAAATGGAGAAAAAACATAGCTAGTGAGTGTTATGTTTTACAATCAGTAAATAATGCCGTATTCCTTGTTTTCTAGTAAATATAGAAAAAAATAGAGTTTTAGGAGCTATTCATCTCACCAGCCAGTAAGTGCAAGGACAGTTTTTTCGGCACCCTGCTGCCACTCCAGAAGGCAGCAGACCTTTTGTAGGTCCTGCCTGTCAGCCTGGTGTGGACATCTCAAAACCCTTCAGGGGCTCAAACGGCTCAAATGTGAGCAGCTGAATTGACCTGTAGGTATCTGCTTTTGGAGGAAGCTCCATTGACTTATATCTCAATCAACTGAAAATAGGAGACAACTACCCTTTGTGTAGCATCCTAGATACAGATGTCTCTGAAGTTTCATCTCTAGCCCATGTGTCAAAACTGCATTTAGATACTTGTATTCAGATATGTAGATGTCAGACTGAACCCTGCACAGTTTCCTCCTCATACTTAATTTCAGCAAAGCAAAGTCAGTCAGATTTATTTACTTATTTATTTATTTATTGGGAGGCAAAGAGCCTCATTACAGTACAAGCCAACACCAGATTCTCTAGAGATATCTTTAATTAAGTAGAAGTAAGTTTGTCCTGGTAGTAGACAAGTTTTAGTAAAAATACTGGAAAGTGGACAGTATCCTAGGTGATTTCTGTTACCAGGATTATAACACAGTAAATTCTGTTTATTTGCTGTGTCATGTAGACTTATTTATACAGAAGTAGCATTTTGCAGAAGTTACAAAACAGCTCTGATCATCTGACTTATTTACTGAACACATTTTTTGCACATTTCATTTTTTGAAAAATTTTAAAGTGAAGTCCAAATGTAAAGTTAATATTTTACCACAGACAAAGTCCATCTTTTCTACACAAAATCTCTAGTAAGGAGACAGGTTATATTGATATTCCAGAACCTTTAGTTTATCACTATGTCTTTTTAGAGCCACAGAGTATTTCAATTTATTATTAGTAGCATTTCCATTTATTATTGCAGCTAGTTTTGATAAAGACAAAAAATTGCTATAGACTATATTATTGATTGTGAAATTATGAAGCAAGGATACAAAAAATGAGTTGCGGTATTAAATTATTTTCTATTTCTGCATAGTTCAATCCCATGTTTTGTTGGGGTGAAAGTCTATTTTACAAATGAATTGATAAAGCCAGTATGTATAGTTTCCTCATAGAGTTTGTCTGCTATGTTATAATATAAGTGAATAAAACTCATTATCTGTTTTGTTTGTGCAGTAATTATATTTTGTTGTCCGTGTGCATTCCTTTTGCTCTCTCCATCTCATAATACATGCTGTAAAAGCACACATAAATAAATAGGATAAACAAATTAAGCTGTTTAAATAAATTAATTTACTCTGCAGCTCTGTATTCAAATCTTATGTGCTCACTGGATTTCATTTTAATGAAACCCTTCTAAGAACAATACATTGTATGCCAAACAGTGAAATTATATATTGAATGAGTGATTAAATATACCGTCTTCCAATTTATACCAAATCTGTACACTGTGCATGCTTAAATCCTCCTAAATCTAAAGAAATAAATCTTCTACATTCTGAAAACCTCTGCATTATAATCCTCCTCTTGAATACCCAGTTCATGGACATATAATCACAATCAAAGTCATAATAAGCCTAGAGCTATGATACAGTTAAACTGTCCTCATCAATGTTTTTGTCTTAAAAACCCAAGACTATTAAAGTGGAATCCACTTAAATGTCTTGAAACATTTCTCTGAGAGGTCTTCTCCCACTCCATCCATAGGTCTATTGAATCTCTTTGCAATCAGAATCTCACATTTAGCAAATATTTATTATGAAACTTACCTGGAACAAATCTATTGATTAGTGTAGATGGTCATGTTGCTAAGTTTCATATGAATGCATTTAGAAGAATAAATATTCATCTAGCTACTGTGCATGAAAAATAATGACTGCTGCAGTGTGAGGAACATGATGCTCTTTTTCAGGAAAACTTTTAGGTGTTTGCAGCAGCAAGTTTTTGTATGTGTTATTAGACACTAATCATATTATTTCATTACTGAAAGCTTTTAATGAGTTGAATGTGTACAGCTGTTTGTTGGTTTTGGTTTGGGTTGGTTGTTTTTTTTAATTAGGAGTCAGGATTTCAATTATCAAATGGAAAAAAAAAAAAGCCGACAACAAAAAAACCCCTAGTTTAACATTTTCAGTCCCTCCAATAGATTTCCCTTGTAGGAACTATTTATTTTTATCACCATTTGAACAAACCAACCTAACTCACACATATTTTAGCAATGACCTAGAGTCTTGGGAGCTATTAGCAATAAAAAGGAAACTGCAGGGAAAGATAGAGAATTTTCTAGAAAGGACTACTCTGCACTCAGCTCCCTTTGTTTATTGTTTCTGTCAAAGTTCTGTGTAAATGTCAGATATATGTATCTGCTATATACTGACAGTTCTCACGTAGCAGAAGTGCAGTTCAAACCATCACAGTCCTCATGCTCTAATTTTCAAAATCAAGGAACATCTTGAAATGCATCCTGGCTTCTCCTGGCTACCATGCCAGGCTTTCCCCTGGGTAGAAAAACATGAATGGGCATTTTTCCCCATTTTTAAGTAGTGATATGGCCAGACTCTTCCAAAAAGTGTGGTTTGTTCCAGGTATTGTGTTCCATGGTATAAAGAGCCATTTGGACTTTCATCAGACATGTTACTGGTATAGGTTCAGTGGGGAGATTATATTTTCTTTATGATCCATAGGACTTCCATAAGATCTCATTGCCCTTTGAAATTAAAATGTGGAGTAAAATTCAGCATAAGCTAAAACAACAGTGTCTTGTCTTTATTTGCTCACAAAAGGACATCGTTCCTCATCCAATAAGGCTAAAGTCTATAAGCCAAAATGTGTGTTTCCAATTCAACCTCGTGCTGATAGAAGTGAGGGGAAAAAATAATTAAAAGCAAAACAAAAACCTTATTTTTATAAGTAGTCCAGAAGGCAGTTTAAAAGCCTGACAGGATGAGCAGCGCTCACATTGCATACTAAAATGTAAGGTCTGATGTCCTAAAATTGCCAATTTTCCTTTGAGAATACTCTGCAAATCCTGGACACCTCAACAGAGGAAATAATAGGTTGTAATTTAAGAGGGAGATACAGTTTAGGGAAGTGATGTTTGGAAACAGAGGTTTAGTTTAACATTGCCTTTTTTTGCAATTATTTTTTGTGGGGTCTAGGAACGTGTTCCAGACAGCCCTTCTCCTGCTCCTTCTCTTGAAGAGGGCCGAAGACCTGGCAGCCATCCATCCTCTCATCGAAGCAGCAGTGTGTCCAGCTCTCCTGCACGGACCGAGAGCTCTTCAGACAGAATCCGTAGGTCACATTCTTCTTGTCACCACTTTAAATTTGATTAGGTGCAGCTGGTTTTTCTAATCAAAATGCCCTCATCTTAAATAGATCTCATATGTATCATGTTCGGAAGTTCAGCTGCAATAACTATCTCCCAACATTATGTTCCCCAGTTTACAGTATCATAATATCTGATGCTACATTAACGGGTACTTATATAAACTGCCATCATGTCATATTAAACATAAAGATATGAGCTATGAAATATAGAATTGCAGCCAGGAAGCAATTCGCTAGATTAGTTTTAGAACTGAACATATAGTGTAAACATTTTTTAAAGAAATTGAGTTTTATTTAATCTGGTTACTCTGTTTTGATTTTTAACTTGAATCTGATTTCATAAGCAACATTTCACATGGTAGAAGTACTTGGTAAAGAGAAGAATTAGGTTAAATCAATTAAAAAATTGCATACTTTATAAATTTTTTTAGTATAAAAATTTGTAATGGTGAGAAATATGATACAGAGAGTATTATCACCTTATAGCCCACAAGGGGTGGAGTGAAATTAAACCATGGTGTCTCAGAGTGATATCATTTTTTCAAGGCTTCATGTACAGGATATAAATGATATGGCAAAGACCATGAATTCTATGATATTTCAGTGCAACAGCCTGGAAATTAAGGTTTTAAACATACTATTTTATGGATATTTACTTAAATTCATATTACACTTGTCCATTCCTTTCATTATTTTTTTGTTACAGGTTTTTGTGTTTTAAGGCATCTATCCACAGTGGAATTTGTCAGTAGGGGAAACTGGAGGATTTGGCATGCAGATAGAAGGCCATGAAACAGCTATATGCAATACGTAGTTGTGTTGATTAGACACAGCACGTGTCTTTTAGACTGCTTCCTTTCAGGCTCCTTGCAGACTCAGGAAGCTGACTCTTCATTGACCTTCAGATGAAAGATTTTTCATTACTGTGTGATGAAAAATGACTTACCAAATAAAAGAAATGAGGCCTGACCATGACAAGCTGAAAATTCTGTTTTCTTACCACTTGGACAATTCAGAGTGCATATTAAACTGGCATCCCATATACTGTGACCTATCTATTTCCCCAGGCTCAACCCATGAGCCTTTCATTATATTTTCTCTCCCCTGTCCAGCTGAGGAGGGGGAGTGATAGAGCAGATTTTGGCATCCAGCCAGGGTCAACCCACCAGAGTTCATAAGTAAAGTTCTGGGAAAAAAACCTCACAACCCTGGATTTTTAATTTTTTTTTTTTTTAGTTGATTAAATAGTATATTTTTTACAACCATTGAAGACCTTTCCCATTGTTCTCTAAATAAAAAAAAAAGTAAATTAAATTAAATTGAGAGATACTTATTGTTTTTGCTAAGGAATGACACTTTTCTTAAAGAAATTGTACTATTCAGGTTACTCTGCTTACTTACGAGTGGAGAGAAGTGGGACCTTTGCACACTGTTTCTTCTAATGGGAACATAACAGAGTTTCTTAAATACTGGATCACTTCAGTAGCTTATTTATTTATAAAATAACTATTTTCTCTCCTATCTGATTTGTTAACATCACACCTGATTCTTAAGTACATCTGCTTTTGTGGTGCCAGCAACAGTAAGATGACTACTACAGAAATATGGGTTACATATAAAAAAATGCTTTACTGAAAATGACATAAGCCTCTTGCAAATCAATTTTTTCAGGATAAAAGCATAGGGATATAAAGTACCTTATATGGGTTTTTGAGGTCTATCTGAGAACTGTTGGAAAGACCTTCTCAAGCTAGCCGATGAGCAAATAAGCAATTCTACTGTTGCACAGTATATTTTGAAAAACAGTGTTTATTACCTGGCAGGCCACAATGCTTAATTTAAGGAAGTTATGGACTGCATGTTGGGAATGATAATATACAAGACTTTTTGTACAACTGACTAAAAAAAAAAATAAAGCAGTAAGTATCTCACATAGAACCTTCTATGCTTTTCTGGTTTGCTTCATTTTGCGTTTCAGTTCCTGTTAAATAAATGAGAAAATGTTTGCAAATATCTAACTTTGTCCAAAGATACTGAACTCTTCTTTTTATAATGAATTGTTTTAAACAGAAATAACAGGGAAAAACTCTCCCACTGTATGGATACTGATAGCACTAATTAAGTAACTTTGTGATTTTTAGCATTCTTAATTATAAATTAAGAGAAAGACTATATAAAAGAAGTTCAAAAGTGTATTGTTAATATGACAGATGATTTTCTTTCTGCATGCACTTGTGTCTAGCAGCTGTCCATCAGAATGGGCTATCTATGAACCAGATGCTGATGGGTTTGTCACCTAATGTCCTGCCTGGACCTAAGGAGGGTGATCTGGCTGGTCATGACGTGGGACATGAGACAAAAAGAATACACATTGAGAAAGGTAATATGAATATTATGATTCTACAGTTTCAGTGTAAAACAAGTATTGTCTCAACAGCTAAATAGTATTATTATTGGGATTTTTATTTTTTAATTGGAATTTTTGTTTGTTTGTTTCACAAATTAAATTATAACAGGATGATAGCTTTCTTGATTCTTCTACTTTGTGGTCCTTGAGATTATGAACAATATTTATATGAGGGAGGAATTTCATAAAGATTACAAAGAAGGATTAATGAAAAACAATTTTACATCACTACTGTGTCTTTGACCCTTCACAACACTGTTTAGGTATTAAGTTTCTGTCTTCATCCAGTTGACTTCAGTGACCTACTTCCCAAAGGGACTGAGCACCGTGAAAATTAGTCCATGTGTGCAAAAAGGAAAAAGGCTAATACCAAGCCATTAAATTAGGGAATTGCATAAAATGAGCCTGGTACACATTATATAATGGGATTTAAATTTAATTGAGTATATGACCAAAGTGTTTGATCTAGGTGAGTAGTCCACATGCACTTATGCTGATTATGACACCATTTCATCTCTGTTGATATTCAAAGTTAAGTTCCTGTTCAGGGTTGTTACAGGGGATTTTGGACAGGTGGTGGTGGAATTTTAAAAGGTGCATTTCATGTTACATTTACTTTATATATGTGAATTTTAGGTATTATAGACTAGAAACATTTTGGTTAAAGAGAGGTTAGAAATATGGCATATCCTTTGAAAAAATGTTCTTTGGGCTTATCAGAAAAATCACTTCTTTGAGCACAATGAGAGCAAAAGTAAAAGGTATAATAGCCAGACATTGAAACAGAGCTGGAGAAACTGCTGTAGTAATGATTTCAGAATAAGATATTTTGTGCCACAGTTTAATAGCTATAAGACGATACCTTCTCTGTCTTGTGTGTGAACATTGAGACATGAAAAAAAAAAAAAAATCTGGACAATTCTATTCTGGACAGGTGGCATTTTTAATAGGATTACCAGAAAAATTAATGGAAACAACATTTCTTTTATATAAACCATTTAGTTTGGTTCATTGCACACACAACGTGTTTTAGCTTATACTATGCCCTCACCCAGCCCCTGCAAATTGTATCCCTGCTGTGAAGTATGATGTGATCAAATAGGTTTGTTTTGAATTTCCATAAACGATTTTATTTCAGCCTTTGAGGTTACTCATGTAAGTGTAATCAGACTGGTAAATCCTGCAAAGAGAAGTACATATTAAGAATTGCTACTATTTTTGCATGTCATTCAGGTTTTTTAGAGGCTTTGTTTATAATGGTACCCCAAATGTATTTTCCAATCTATTGCCAGTTCACATTTTTGCAAGATCTGTTCTCATTAAAACTGCTGAGAATTCTCATTTTTCTTCAGTCCTTGTTTAGGTCAAACCTTCTATTTTCTGTTCTTTTTTTCCCCTCTGTTCCAGCCTACTGAATTAATGGTAAATATTCATGGGCTATCTAGATTGATAGGGTATACTAAATTAAAAATTGTTTTCTGTCATGACTACATTTATCATGTCTCTCATACCAATCTTGTAACTTTAATACTAATCTAATCTGTATTAAAACAAGTGATTTAACTTATAGATATTTGTGGAGATAGTAATTATCTACTTCTGTCACTGTGAGCTTGAAATCAGATTTCCAAACTGTTGCTTACCACTGCAAATCAGTCAGAATGCAACCATATTTAAAAATGCAAACAAACATATGTAGGTGGTGGTACTCTTATTGTTGAAAATGCATCACCTTCATCATCTGATTCAAAAGAAAAAGAGAGAGAGAAAAACAGAAGTTTGTGTTTTCTTCTAAGCTACTTTTGTTGACAGAAATCTATCAGCTACAACTAAAATGGCTTTTAATTGAACGTGGAAATTCCTGCCTGGTAAAGAAGGCCCTGTCTTTTCTCTTCTTGTCTTCTCTTCCATTAAAAAAATGAAAAGCCCAAAAATCTCTGAAGTGGTCTGAGATCAGGGAAAACTTACTTACAGTCAATAGAGAATTTAAAGGGGGAATAAAGTTATAGCAGAGACAACTGATCAACATACCAAATTTTGAAAAGACTTAGCATATGTCAGAGGGATGAATCCCTTATCTGACCTGATCTATGAGTTGGATACAGGAGAGAAAATACCATTTATCTGTTATAAACATAAAACAAAGGAGTTAATTTACCCAGTACTCGCAACATAGTCTAATATATTTAGAAACAATTCATTGGCACTTGCAAACTGAATAACAGTTTGAGGGTATTCAGTCTTTTGAAGATCATATGCATTTCTATTCAAAATTTAGCCAGAATTATTATTAGTTGCAAAAATTAGTTTATTTTACTGTGGTGGTTTAAGCTATCAGTAAATCTCTTGTGAGGTTTTGGTTTTGGTTTTTTTTATTTGCCTTTAGACCGTCTTCAAAATTTGTTCTCAGGTTCTGGTGTATGCAGCCTTGAGTGACCTCACATTCCATTGGAGTCAGGTTGTCATTATCCCACCAAGAATCAAATTAGGTTCTATGGATCTGATTCTCTGCCTATTTACATCAGGCTCTGCGTCAATATTTCTTGCAGGAAAACAGGAGGAGTTTCTGTTCTCAAAGACAAAGTGTAAACTGTGGGTGTTGGGAACATTTTCCATCTGCTGACTCCAGATGTGCAACTTGGCCATGTCCTAGCTTCATGTTGGGGCAAGACCCAATGTATGCATCTGAAGTTCCACCCACTCCCTGGGTTCCATGAGAAGAAAACTTAGATTTGCTAAGGGTTATGTTGTCGTCCAGCCAGGTTCCTAGTCTGGACTAGCGGGAACTGCAGGAGACACTGCAGAGCACTTCTGCCCCACAGTTCATACATAAATCAAGATGTCATTATCTGTATGACTGGAGAAGTCAATTACCCTAGATTTCCAGGATTTTTCTTTATTAAAGGATAGCAGATTTTCCATTTTTTCTGGAAGTGGTCTGTAGAACTGCAAACAATCCTGGGAAGAATGAGGTAAGTTCAAGTACACAGTGTTAGTTCAAGTACTTGACAGCCATCATCAAAACCAAGTATCTAATTTTGTAACCTGTAATTATGGACTATTTGATGGTGCACATTTGGTTTTATTAGATCAGATCACAAGAATGACTTATGTGAAGTATAGAAGTCATAGTAGAAAAGATCCATTCAGCCTTTTACGTTAAAATTAAGGCTCTGAGTCTTTTCAGGTAAAGTTTTTATGACTCAAAGAGTTTGCTCTAGGTAGTCCCTCAATATTAGTGAGGTATATTTTATCACTTATCCTGCTCAGCTGTTATCTGAAGTCTTGCAAATCGCCCAGTCTGAAGTTGTGAGAAGTATTTTTGATGGTTTTTATGGGGCTGAATACTCATTCAGCTCTTCAGTGATGTTGTCTGTTAAATCTGAATACAGCATAGGAAGGAGGAACTAGTGGAGAACCTAAGGACTAGACTGCTGAATCCTGAATGTCTTCTTGCTCAGTGACCTGAGCTGTTTCAAAAAAAAAAAAAAAGTTCAAAATAATCAATGGCTTGAAAGTTACACACACACCCCCTTGGAGATGTGGATCCCAACTCCTTGTAGGCAGAAGAGGGAATTGAACTTGTGACACATTTCCTGGGCAGTATCCTTGCTTATTATGCTTTGTGTAAAAGAGGGAAGTATATTTTACCATTGTCACTTTGCCCTTAGACCTAGAGTCTGATCATATGGGATCTGCAAGGTGGAATTTATAGCTCAGTCCTACTATCATAGTTTCTCCTTTTACTAGCTCCAGATAGCTGTATATGATTTTCTGTTTACTTTAGACAGACTATAGTTCTACTTGTTAACTTCATTAGATCCCAATTTGGAGTACCTAGTTTGGGTGATGCTAACTGATGTTAGAGGCAATGGCCACTCATAACACCTCCTAACTGGTACCTGCCCAGCAATACCTACACTATATACTACATAGGAATGTAAAACCCAGATCATTTCAGCCCAAGATTCCCATCTGCAGGACAAACACCTAAAAGTTAGTTGCTTTAACACCAAATTTAGATGCTTAACTGTTTTATTGGATATGGCTGTAGGGCATCAGATTAGAATTTTCTGTCTGCATCAATTTATATTTTTTTAGATTGACACCAACAGCAAATGAAGCCTGAATGTCATGCTTACATTTTAAATTGAGTATGTTATTTGAGGTGTTATGGGAAGGACGCTTTCCTGTTGAAAATATGCATGCTGTTTTCTATAATAAAATATAAAATATTCACCATGTTCACAAAGGAAGCTAAATTATTTCTTTCAGAAAAGCTTTTAAACTATGATTTTAATGGAAATTTCTTAAGTAATTTTCAGATAATCAACAATAACTGCTTCTTGACTACTATGATAGCAGCAATTAAGGTATAACTTTATCAAATCCATGTATTAAAAAGTCCCAGTCTTTTTTTCTGTTTTTATGTCCCCCTGTAGAGTTATGAGCAATCTTAGACCTCTGGCTAATATCTTATAAAATAAAATATTAGATTTCCAATATATCCTTAGTACAAAATGGAAATAATTTAAATATTCCAAAGTTATTATTAGAATTTTATTTTCCTGTTAGCAGTCATGCATCAAAAAGGGAAATAATGATAAATATGTCATCCTATATAGTTAGATATTCATTCTGCATTATCAGCAGTAGATTCTTTTATAATATATATGTAGTGTAAATATATATCAAGCATGCTTATCCACCTTAATAAATACAGAAACATATATGAGTATGTTTTCATAAATATGAAAGATTCAAAGGAAGTTTTAGCATCAACAAAGATTCTCTTCTACCTGAGCTGTCTTCTAGCAAAGTCAGCAAACAAATGATCCAGAACTTTGCTTAAGTTCTGTTTCTGGTCTGTGTTATGATTTTAGTTAATTCTCTGAGAAGGCCCTTTTTTAAAGAAAGTTGTTATGAGTTGACGTACAGAGGAATTTTCATTCACAGTTCTGCTGTCCAACTGCTGGTGTAAACATACTTTATCTGTCCATTTTCATTTTTGTATACATAAATGCACAAAGAGATACTTATACAATATATTTATTTTACTGAGTATTGCATTTTAGTGTAACAAGAAGAATAGAAACAGACCTTCATGGGTATCTATGTACAAATATATTTACAGTTCACACATTTCAGATCTAGACTCTCACTTCGCTTCTTAAATGTTACCTATTAAATCTCAATATATTAGTTTGTAATTCCTTAAGATACTGAGTTCAGGCTATGTATTTATACATCATCTAGCCCATTGTGAAAGTGATCGTGATTTGAGCTTTAAATACTTCTCCAACCCTAAACAGGTAGTAGTAAAATTTGTAACCTGTGGCAGATAATATAAAGATCCACTAAGTGAAAGGTTCGGAAAAGCTGGTATCACCAAAATAACCTTTCGACACTCTGATTGTTGCTGTGTCTTTTCACTCAGCCCAAGAGGCTCAAGAATGCTTAAAGTACATTAAAAGCTATTACAGTTAATGGACTACAAAGGTGAAAAATGAAATTGCAAGTTTTTTCTTAATGGGTTGTTATTTACTAAGAAGCCAGAAAACATCTATTTTGGTTGCATAGAAAACACAAAAGCTTTTCATATTGTTGAATAAGATGTGAATAATATGCGTATGCAGAAAAGAATGCAAGGGTAGTACAAACTTCTGAAAGTTTTTTTTAGAAAAATATTGGATAAGAGTACTTCTAGAGACGCTCACTAAGCCATCCTCCAGCAAGACACTTCTTCCACAGATTTGTTTTGACACAATTTAGGAGAGATTTGATGTACAGTTTTCACTTGAGGGATATGTGCACATCAGTTCCAAAACATCCCACGTGAACTGGACTCATTGCAGCCCAATTGCACATATACATACTGGTTATTCTGTATTTGCAGTTACTCAGATAAATCTTGGACATACCTGACTTTCTGAATAGGCTTAAATGAATTACATGTGCACAAAAGATCTGATGTATTCTCAGTCTATTGAAACAACTCTGCATGTACAATTCCTCTGTGCCTTGTGTTCCAAACAGTTCCCAAAAGGTACTTCTATTTCTTTTATTTTTCATTTTTCTTTTCAGTGGTCATTATGTGTCCTTCATGTAATAGACCTTAGAATGGTCTTTATGGTGTCTGATGGTCTTTATTACATATAGAGGGAAGGGGAGCTAAAAACCTCTTTGAAATAGTTTGTGTGGTCATTTAATTTTTTTAAATGAATTGTTAAACAGAAGATGTAATGGTAATTGATAAGATGTTAGAAAGGACTTTTTTTATCATGCTAGCACATTGCAGTTTTTAGATCATTAGTTCCCTTTGTGTTTGCTGCTAGGAAAGCTATATTATAGGGAAGGAAGTTAATGAGGTTATGGCTGTTCCCACTAAGAGAGGATATGTCCCATAGCACCATAAGGATGACCAGATAAATACAGATCTGTTTCTCTAAAGTACTTATTTTTAGTTTTCCATTTTGCTAGTTAAAAAAATGCATTTGCAGGAGAAGAAAAAAATACATGATGTGTCTATCTGATCTAGAGTTGAAATCTGAAGGCATTCACAATTGTTTTGTGAATTTAAAGGGAATATAGAGTCATACATATTCTTCCTGGAAACACACATAAGTGAATGCCCTGGCTTTAATGGAAGAAAACATTTATCTCCTAGGCTTTATTTGTACCACTTTATGCTTATGGTTACTGTTACAGAAAAGAGAGCTTAGAGCAAAATTTTAAGAATGTCTTCCACTTGAGACTACTTGAAGGAACTATTTCAAAAGTGTTAATAACCTGCTGTGCAATTAGTTTTATCTAAGTTGTTAAAATGAAAAATACCAAAAAAATCAGTTTTGAAAAGCCTTAACAGAATTGCATCCTAGACATAGTATTTCCTTGCAAATAGTATGGGTAATTAGTATATAATTATTAACATTTTTTAAATCTTTTTAAAAAAACTAACTTCATGCAACTTCCTTTTTTGTTACACTACCTCCACACAATCTTTTTCAGATTTTTGTTCTGAGAAATAACATGGTTATTACAGATTCTACTATCATTGTATGTAATGTGTGGTCACAATGAATTCTCAGAGATACTTTTTTCCCTAAGTACAGAGGATTTGGGTTTTTCCTCTGATATGGACCAGTACTGTCATAGTTCAACTGGAAGCAGTTTAGATTTGTTCATGCCTTTCAACTTTCTTATGTTGAAAAAGCTTT